>NW_028277030.1:65945378-66248409 GCF_059951505.1 Python bivittatus | reverse complement strand
ATGTACACCATACTGCTGTAGTTTATGCATGCAGTGATGAGAGTTACAATTACTGTTACAAGATCCCTGGGCTCCAAGTTAGGGCTCCAACTGGTGCACCAGCTGAAGCTGGGGAAAGATTCCCCTGGCCACAGCCTCCACCTCCCCTCCCAGCAGCAGCTAACTTCAGAAAGACCCCCAGGGGAGTACTGCTTCCCTCTTGAAAGACTTCACTGGAGCTGGCTGAGAACCTTGAAGAACAAACAGAAACTCTGTCCTTCTTCGGTTAAAACTTTAGCCTGTTATACCCCCACCAGAAACTGGGATAAGACTTCCATGGCATCTCCTGTCCACTCTGGCATAGTGATGTAAACCTGGGGATAGTCAGCATACAGATGATATTAAACCACAAACTAACATATGACATCTCCCAGTGGGTTAATGTAGATATTAAATCCTGGGAGAAGAGACTGAACCCTAAAGTATCCCATAGTTGGGTGACCACTGGGCTGATCTCTCCTAAAACCACTGACCAAAATTGCCCACTAAAGAAGAAGTAGAAGCACTGTAAAACAGGGCCTCTAATCCCCAGACTTATGGGCAGGCAAGAAGGATATCACAGTTAAACATGACTGTTGGGTGCACACCAACAGCAAAGCAACTACTGCCAAGGTTATCTTCATGTCTCCAAAGAGTCTTTGAGGCTTTTTGCAGAATTGTCTAATTAGATTAAATGATAAAGAAAAGAGGGTCTGCTTCCTGATGCCTGGTCAGTTGTAGCAAGTCCAGCATAATTATCAGAGCCTCAGGAAAAGGAAAGAGCGGTAGAGTGGGTAGGAAGAATGAGAGATGGCTGTGGAGTAAGAAAGGGCAGTGGGTGTCATAGGAACTCCAGAAGGTATACTGTCCAGTGCCCCCTGAAATCTGACAAAAGCTATGAGATGTGCTGAAAACATTGGGTGATTCTGTATCTCAAAGGCTTAAAAAAACAATTATCAGCAAATTAAAGGTCATTATTGTATGTGCTCTTCCACTGTTATGATGGCTTTGAATAAAAACTCACTTTTAGGGCCACGAGTTTCATAATAAAAAAAAAAATCTGCGCTCCATTCAAAATACTTCCTGCATCATAAAAATAGATAAAAGCATGCCAAAAACCAGCTAATCCCATATAATATCACAAAGCAAGATACATTGCTACTGTAGATCAAAATATCTACATAAAGATATTAAGTGCTATGCAAAATTTGAAATGTCTTGAGCTACACAGCTGTTCCAGCCATTCCAAAATTAGATGGCTTCATTTCGTGCTCAATACATGGGTTTTGAGTTCAAAATCTTCCTGGAATGGGTGAAGTAGCATTGTATCTCTTCCAGTAAGGTTGGAACAAGCTGTTTCAAATCTAAAACTTTTCAAATTCAAAACTTTTGGGCAACTTTTCATGATAACTGAATCTTCTAGGGGCTGGGCCAATCTTCCCGTGATAATTGACTTAATATGCAAACACAGATAAAGGACAAACATGGATGGAGTACTTGAAAATCAGGCAGTTGACAAATAAACATGAAGCATCCATAACAGCTGTCAGGTAAAGATCCAGAAATGGGGTAAAGATTCTGTAAAGATCCAGAAATCATGTACTGGTGAACTACAGGTTGTCATACACAGGGATCTGCGTGTGTATATTTCTTGATCAGATGGTTGGGAAATTATCTTCCCCTTTAAGAGAGACAGTCTATATTAACAACAAAAAAATGGCTCCTGCATTATATGCTAGCACAAGAAGAAGAAGGAGTCTTAAAAAGATCCAGGCTGACAAAGGATAGGATGTGAAATTTAGGGTTATAACAAAACTTGCTGTTAAAGATAGGAGTTCTTTAGGACCAGCAGATCTGGCCTGTAAAACTCCAGATGAGCACTGGCTTGGAGCAACACATTAGAGTGCTATGCAGTGGTCATCTGATCTATGCAGCCAGATCTGGTAGCCCTAGCTTCCAGTGTTATAATATGGTAGAGTTGGTGGGGAGAAAGAGGACCAGGTATGAGTACAATATTTACAGTATTTGTTTACTACCTCTGGAAAATGTAGTCAGGTTTATAAAATAAATACCTTCAACTACTGACTATTTTCAAAAGTATGGAGAACAAGCAGGCCCACAGTTTTCAACAGAAACATCACAGCTAATCTAAACAAGCAAAAATTTATTAGCTCTTCAAAAAACTGGTAAACTTGGAGAAGTTTCAAGCATTTCTGAAGGCAAATCTCCAATGCATTTCTTTGAAACAATGAAACAGTGTGGTGTCTGAATGTTGTAAATGTCGTTGTACGATCAGAGTTGACCTAGATTCCATAATCGCAAAGACTACAAAACAATCTACAACGTGGCATGTTCTTTGAGGATAAAGACCTTAACCTCAGCTCACATCAGTGAGAATGAAAGACTGGGGAATAAAGACTTATAGAGCTAAACATAAAATTCTTTGTAGTTGATTTTCACTAAATTTTATAAATTGTTAAGAGAGGCACATAAATCAGCAAGTGACCAGGAGTGCATAACCCTGGTTCCTCAAAGCAGTAGGTGTGGCCCATCCAAAACAGATGCTGAATTGTGATTTTTTAAATGTGACATAATAGTAAAATAATGCATATTAATGTGAACAATAATATTAATCACATTTAGTTAATATTTAATTAAGCCTTCAATAATCTATCCAGAGAATTTCAGTTATTGGTACATTAAAAGCATAATGAAGTAATGATAATAAATAAGTTAGATTTGTCATGACCCACCCACAACTTTCATATGATTCATGGGGTCACAAAGAGTCAGACACGACTTAACGACTGAACAACAACAACAACAACAACAACCCACAACTTTATTCTTGCCTGGATCACTTTTTTAATTGTGTCCTGGTACACAACTCAAAACGTGTCTCAGCCCTCCAAAAATGCATGAGCATTTTTGCATTTTATTAAGCACCCTCCTCTGTACATATGTAAAGCCACTGTACTGTTCAGCTATTACTTTATTTAGCATCAGTGTTGATACATATAGGATTTCCCAGTGTCATCTGCATAACAGTTGTATGAAGTAGCAAAAGATAAGACTCAGAAACTTGCTCAAAGCTGCCACACCCCATATCTGTCATGTCTGGACAGGTCTCCCCAAAGTTCAGCAACAGTGTAATTTATTTGTGTCTCATTGTGTGACTATTAAACTAGGAACAGATTGGCACCAGTAGCAATGCTGCAAAAATGAAGAAACATGTGTTGTGATGTCATACTGCAAACTCCAACCTTGTATACTTGCATCACAACACTGGTTGCAAGTATATCACTAACATACGTTGTGCTGTGAGGCAGGTTTTTGTTTTGTCTCTCTCGCACACACACACCCCAGCTCCTCAGACACCTGTACAATTGCTTTTATCAGGGAAGAATGAACTTCATTTGACTTCTGGGGCACTGTTTCATGCATATTGGTGGTAAATTTACAGCCCTAATTGTACAAAGTGATTAACCTGTAATATAAGCACAAAAGGTACAGTTTCTTTCTCCATTTACTCTTACCAGGCAATTATTTATTTACTATTTATTGTCACAACTTATATGCCACTCCATTTGTGGAGTCTCTGAAAGGTTAAAAATGAAAATCAATTAATACAATTAACAATGGATCAATCTGATGTGCCATCACGTGGGGGGAGCATGGTGATATTCATCCCCAAATGCTATTCTGAAGAGCCACAAAAATATAGCAAAGCAAGAGTGGTATGGATATCTGGAGGTAAGCTTTTCAAAGGAGGGAGCCTTCAGGGTCTCTGAAGATGGCATTCCCTCAATGGTGAAACCCTCAGTAAGCTGTCTCTCCCAGATCTTACTGGATGGGCAAATTTGACAGAGATATTCAGCTCTTGAGCCATATAGAACTTCAACCAGCACCTGCATTGCAGCCAACATAGTTTCCAGAGTAATGGTATTACATGGATGAATCTCAGTGAACCTATAACTACATAGGCCACTGCATTTTGCACAAACTAAAGCTTCTGGATGGTCTTCAGGGGCTGTCTTATGTAGAATGCATTACAATAATCCAGATGCAATGTGACTAGAGTGTGAGTGACTATGAGTAAAGCCTCCTGATCCAGAGAAGGCCACATCTAGTGCACAATATGTAACTATGCATTAGCCCTCCTGCACACAACCTCCACTTACTGTGTAAGGAGGAGCAATGCCTACTGAAGGACTCCAGATTGCAGGTTAGGTCTGTCTGGGGAAGCACTACCTAATCCAAAATCAAGGACAGGCTATCTCTGGAGACGGTTGGCTTCCAAATCCGCAGCCTTGTCTTGAATGGATTCACTCTAAGTCTATTTATCCCTATCCAGATCCTAACATCCTCAAGAGATCAAGTCAGGATCTCCTGCCTAGCCCAGGGTACAGATACATAACTGGATATTATCAGTGTATTGATGATACCTCACCCCATGATGATGGATCACCACTCCCAGCAGCTTCATGTAGATGGTAAATAGCAGGGGATAAATGAATCCTCAAGTAGCCAAATGAAGAACAATGGCTCCCACTTCCCAATTCTGATAGCCTATCTAGAGGAGGATATCATGGTCAATAGTGTCTAAGAGGATTGGGATAATCACACTCCCTCCATCTTAGTCCCACCAAAGGTTATCAACAAGAGCAACCAGTGCAATTTTGGTCCCAGACCCAGACCTGAATCTTGATCAAAAAGGTCCAGATAATCTCTTTTAACCAGGGCTCTTTGTAACTATAATCCAATAGTTGCACACAAGTAAATGACCAAGAATAATAGCAAGTGAAAAAATAGTAAAAGCAATGCTAACAAAATAGTAAAAGCAATTCTAACAAAATGATTTTGTTTAAGGTGATGTATAAAGGTCAAATAAAATTACCTTGACTACTTCAACTTTTAATTCTTCTCGCTCTTCTTCAGAAATCATATTGGTCAAATCAACATCAGTGATGGTGTCTTCATCTGTCTCATGGAATGCTTGTCTTTCTAACAGACCTTTGGTAATAAGGCAGAAAAGAGTGAAAAAATAAAGATAAAGGCCCCTTCAAGGCAAACTTGACTTCTGGGTCTTCATGGACAAGTCAACGTATATTCCCTGACAACAGCACAGAAATGGCTTCCCATTCTTTCGACCTGCCAGTCTAGCTTATTGCTCTGCTATTCCCACTATTTTCCTATCCAGTTACTTAACTAGGCCTACGTCTGTCTGTCTGTCTGTCTCTTTCCAAATCTTGAAATCTCCTTGCTTCAGGCAAACCTGCCCCAAATTTAGCTTATCTTTTGAACCTAGAAAAGTGTGCTGTCTCCTGCTGAGGCTCTCTTAGAGAGGGCAGTAGCAACTTGGGGAGAAAAATAATTCAGAGATCTTCAGCATTAATTTATTTCTTGCACAACTAAGCTGTCTTGAAGTCCCCTCTGAGTATATAAACCACTTTAGAACTTATTGTATTAGTTGAGATTGTAACAAGAAGTTCCACAGCTTAGTAGCAGTATAAATGTTCTGTATGCAGATAGAACAGATTCCTGTTTTTACAATTAGGGAAAGATCAGATTGTAGGGGCAGCAAAGCTTCTATATGAGACCTTGGATACATTGCCCACTAAAGCAAACAGCACTTAGCTGTAATCAATGTTGCTGTCAATAAGAATTTTGCACCAAATTGCAATCCATTCCAAATTACTTGCCAAGCCAAAACGATCTATATGTGATATGGATATAACATGGGTTACCTGCACTGAAAAAATCTAGAAATTATGTCCATATTATTAAAGTATCTTTGAGCAGTTCCTATATAATGCATTTTGTTTCTTTCTTCCTAGAACAAACAGATTTATTTATTTATTTATTTATTTATTTATTTACTGAATTTATATATCTGCCCATCTCACTTGCATGTGACTCTGGGCAGTGTATTATGAATATGTATTTAAGTAATCATGTACAAAATCAGATGATACATAAGTGCTAAATGTTTGCCTGGTTAACATGAATAAAATGGACAAGAGTTCTGCTGCCTTAGATTGCCTACATACAGATTTCTAATTTGAAACTAGAGTACTTGCAGTAATTCTTGTGTTGGAATCTTAACATTTCTTTTAATAAATACCATTAATTGGACTTTTGTTTTTTGAATCAACTGTATTAAGACTAGAATATAAGGATGTAAATCTGCCAGCCTTACTAGGTAGACCAGACAGGAAACACGACCAGAGGAGCTAATTCTACTTTATTATAAAGCTACATTAACAGAACCTTGCAAGTCTGAAAGTACAATTCTCCCTCCCTCCCCCGTCTCCTTTACAGCCTGAGAAACTAGGGAGGGTCTCTTCTGAGCCTGTTGCCTCACCCAATATCCAGCTATGGTCTATACTGTCTCTTACCTGACCATTCCCTTGGCAGCTTCTCTTGGTCAAGTCTCCCAAGGTCTTTCCCACGTATCATCACAAAATCTGACAATGATAACTCCTCATTGATTGGCCATATTAGCTGGCACTGCTAGAGGTTTTAGAATCAGTAACATCTGGAGAACCAGAAGCTCACCACCCTGATATAGAGAATTAGTATAATTATAATACTTTTCCCAGAAAACTGTCTGAAGACAGCTGCTAGTGTTCAGGTCAACATAATATAATAGAGGATGACTATATTCTACAAGGCATCAGATAGCACTTTGTCATTGCAACAGAATAATAGAAGGAGCAGGTATTATATTATTTAATGTATTTTCTTTAAAGCTCTGAAAAGACCCATAGAAGCATTGTCCACTTTTGTAACATAGTATCTCAAACAATATGCAAAGTAAATATAGCGTGCATCCATGTTCATTATTATTCTAATACTTAAAGTTCTATAGAACAACTTTCCCATCTGTTGGCTTCCAGATGTGTTGGGGCAATATACTCCAACATTCCCAGCCAGTCTTTGGCCAATGGCACTACATTGGACAATTTCCTGCTTTTCTCACAATCATTGATATGCTGAAGGCAGTCTACAAGGTTTCATTCATTTGTCCCAAGGAATCCCTAGCCAATCAAACCACCACCACCCATAAGGTTTTTGGACAGGCCTATTTAGAAAAGGTAAAAGAAGGAGTTAAGCAACAGGCTGTTCTGGCTTGGAATATGAAGAGATGCAGCAAGGACTCTCTTATTTCCTCCTAGTCACCATCACTGGCAAAGAGCAGTTCAACCTGTGGAATAGATTTCTTTCTTGGGATTCCTTTATAAAATCTACTTGCCCACAGTTGTCATAGTGGGGAGACACAAAGATAATATAAATAGGAAATAAGTGTTAGTGTATCATTCTTGAAAGTATAAATAGCGGTACAAGTCCAGCTTTCTGGAAAGAAGCATATACCTTGGCTAGAAGCAATTTAGTACTTTATAGGCTGTGCTCCTTGTGCTTAGAGAAAATAAACAATTTGAGATATATTAGGCTGAAAGAAAGTTACTGTCCAAGTCTATCCAGTAAACATCCTCAAGCTGAGATAAGACTTATCCTTAGGATCCTCATATCCTGTTTTCCATGTGGGCTGTCAACTCATTTGACCTTATGACTCACTTTACTGAAGATGATGTAATGCTTTGCCAAGGTCTTCATTAACAAGCAAATACGGTAGAAATTACCTCTGAATAAACTCATGGTGATTTAACAAATTGGACATCCTAATCATAAAGAAGATTTTATAATAGATAGCTTCAAGATATTTTTAAAAATACAACAAAAGGTTCTTGAGACATGGTGAAAATTTATGAAGCTTAAAGACTGTAGACATGCTGTAAAATATCAGGTCTAAATTCTCTGCAGAGAACAGTACATGTTGACCAGCTAACATATGTTCATTTCTTGGCTGCCAAATCTACAATTCCATTTTTCTCTATCACATATACAACCTTTCCTCATTATCATCACTTTGTACAGCTCATTAATTTAGACCATATGACAATCTAAGTGGCACATAAATATATTCAAAAGAAATAACAAAGGAACTTTGGAAGGAAGCAGAGAACCTGTGTAATTTCCAAAGAGCTATTCAGTTCAGGTAGTTGCTAAATGCCTTCACATTTCTTTATGCATTCTGGTTGAAATGTCAACCTTAAGGGAAGTTAATTGAAGCCAATTACATCATTTCCTTTCTTTATAGGCAATAACATCAAACAAAGTTACTATATTTCTTGTTCTGCTCTTTAAACTAATATTTTAAGTCTATAGATCTTGTAAAGCAAATTGCTACTGCATGGCAGTTAAATGTTAAGAGTGATGTAAGAACATCATATTATGCTTCTGAAAATACTCCTGGACTACACCACTTTATTTCAGTGATAAACCAGACACTGAGAACAATGAGAAGTTCAGTTCCCTGCAATGAATCAAACAGACCTAATGATGTTAACTTTAAAAGAAATGGAACCAGTCCTTAAGAACAATTTAAATTTTTTTTTAAAAAGCACACAACTTACTCTCAGAACACATATTTTGGAGGTGAGAAGAGTCAGTGTTTAGATGCATCAGCTCTTACTTCTTGGGTAGGAGCAAACTGACACCATGGTGCTATTATTCATACTAGGGGAGGAGCTCTTACCCAAATTTATCTCCATCTCTTTGCTGCCATCTACCAGCCCACCAGATTTTTGCAGAAGCTCTGTAGTCGATGGCAAAGAAGTGAAGGTGTTGCCCTCCAGAGCTCAGAAATAGCTAAACATGAACAGTGTACTGGAGAAACAAAGAGATTAATTCTAGGGAGAAAGCAATGGAAAATTTAGACAGAAAGGGTATTTGTATGACAAACAAAGATCAGAACTCTCAAAAGAATGTTTTTTTTCCAGTAGCAACTCCAGAAGCCTTCAATTATGGATTAATAGTTACTAAAAGAACCAATCAATCAGTCCTGGATTAAATAAAGATCTGATCCCTTGAAGTGATGAGTAGCATGAAGAAACTAATTTGGGGGCATGTAATGCAAATGAATGATGGACTAGAAAAAGCAAGTATGCTTTGCAAGTAGAAGAAAGGGAACACAACAAATATGGGTGTGATCAAGAGATCACTGTTATCTCTTTAGAAATGCTACAGGTTTTCATTAGGGGACAGGTTAACACGGTGGGCATTCTTACAGTTGCCAATGACTGGGCCCAACTTGATTGCACCCAACTAACTAAATCAAGTAAAGATATACAAAGGAGTTTGAAATCTGTTACCAAATTTACAGGCTGCTCTTAGTGAAACCACACAGTAATGTACCTGATTAGGATTTAAGTTGGACTGTAGCTCTAATTATACAAAAAAAATGCTGTACTAATGAAGTAAACATTACACAAGATATGAGCTATGTTAACAGAAGTCATATAAATAAGACCAGTTCAAGTCTTTCTATGAAATATGAATTTGCAAAATTTAGTTAGGTGTTTTGTTTTATTGCTAGCTGCCTTGAGTATCATTCATTGGTAGAAATGGGGATATACATCCAAATAAACAACTTATCGAAAGAAACATATTTATTTATTATATTTTACTCAGCACTAATACGTTTTAGAGGCACAGTAATTTCCTATACAAATATAAACTCTACTGGATCAGGCCAGGGACCATTTTAATCCAGCATTTTGTTTCTCACAGTAACCAATATATTCCTTCTTGGTTGCTTGCAAGCAGGAAGTAGAGACCTCTTCTGCCATTGTTTCCTGCAAATGGTATCCAGAGACCTGCTCCCTCCAACCTGGTGGTAACTCAGTCTCAAGATTAATAGCCCTAAATAATCCAAGTTAGTGGCCATCACAGCATTTTGTGATAATGAATTCCACAGGTTAATTATGGGCTTTACCAATTCTAAATCTCCTTCCAATTGGATGATCTTATGGTCATATTTTTAACGAGGAAAGAAAAGGTTTTCTCTGTCCACTTCCTTCATGACATGTACACACACACACACACCTTGATCATGTCAGTCACCCTTCTTTCCAAGCTTAAGAAACTCAAACATTCTGGTCTTTTCTCATAAGGAAGGTGGTTCAGCATCCTGATCACTTTGATTTCCATTTTTGTCAGCCCCTTTTTTCAAATGTAACAAGCAGAACTATACACAGTTTCCAAGTGCAAAATTACCACAAATTTACAGTATATAAGGGTATTACAATATTTTTGCTATTATTTTTAATCTCTTCTCTATCTCTAGGGTGGAATATGTCTTTTTCACAACTGCTGTACCCTGAGTCATCCACTATGATCCTAAGAATGTTCTTCTGGTTGTTAATGACAGCTCAGACACCCATCTTATGTACAGATGTAAATTTGCCCCAATGTGCATCACTTGATACTCATTTAAACTGGGCTGCATTTCATATTTGCTTGATAATCCACCCAGTTTAAACAGATCTTTCTGAAGCTCTTAACAATCACTTTTGATTTTTAGAATCCTGAATGGTTTATTTTCACCCGCAAATCTGGCCAGTTCACTGCTTATTCCTAAATCAATTCCAAATTCAATTGTTTTGGAAAGAAATTACAAGAGTCTTACTGTATTTGTATTTTATATATTTACTAGATATAAATTACAGTCAATGATCAAAAATATAATAAAATATAAAACACAGAATCGACAATCAAATAAAATAGAAACAATGAAGCTCTCATTTAAAATCTAAGAAATTCTGACTTAAGAAAGGAAATCAAAGTCCGCCCTCCCCCCGCAAGATTAGGATACCTAGCAGATAAAAACTTAGCAACTCTTAGTGATGATAGGATTCCAGTGTGACAGGAGGAAACCAATAATCTCTCCTTCATAAAAGATTTTATTTTTGTTGGGAGAAGGTAAAAGTTTACCAGCAGATACATTATTGTAGAAGGAACAAAAGAAAACATGAGTTACAAGGGTGCATTTCTTGGTGAATGGGATTCTCTTGTACAGAACCTTTCATCTAAAACTGCAGAAGGTAAAGCATTGAAATGAGACGAAATAAAGGCTCTCAGTGTGCTAGACAAACAAGAATAAGCTGTTAGAAATGTAAAGGGGTTTTGGAGTTGAAACCTACTAGTGGTGATTGGCTAAAGCACCCAAGTCCTTTTGCCATGTGAAGTTGAAAACTTTCTGACAGATTTTTCACCGTAGCTCTCTTTATATCCAGGGCAGTAGAGAAAAGACAGAGAGGCCGCAATCACACAGGTTGGCTAAGAGTTTTTGCTTTCCACTTGATGACTTTTCATCAAGGAGAATTAACAGGTCAGTGAACCATTAAAGAACAAAAGTTCAAGCTAGTGAAAGAGTTGGCAAATGTGGACTCTCACCTCCGAAGGGTTTCCATGCAGATTAAGGTATTTGAGACACAGCATGGGACCCAGAAGAGTGTTCATAAAAACCTAGACTGAACAATGTCTAAGGGCTTTAGATCATTGTAAATGCATACATGAGCACCGTAGGACATTTGAGATATAGTTTTAGCTTTTAAACACTCAATGGTGGCAAGTATGCGTCTACCCACTTTGGAATGGAAAAAGCCTAGAATTGCCTTGGCACTATTGTTAGCTTTGGCAAAGATGGATCTGATTTGTTCCCTCTAGCTTCTGGAAGCTTAGGAAATTATGCCAAGATATTTAAAAGCTGGAACTTGTTCAGTTTTATTATTTCTGATTTACCATTGATGTTTATGGCAACTAAGTCTTCCTAAGAAGAGCATAATGCTGGTTTTGGAATAGTTGATTATAATGGAATGCAATACTCCACTAAAGCTGCAGGTCTCTCCTAAGACCACTTGGATAAATGAAAGAATTGCTGCATCACTAGCACAGAGCAGCACTGCCCAACGCCTGTCCCTAATTTAGGAGGTAGAATTCCTTTTTGGTTAGAACAATATTGAACAACGGGGGAGACAGAATACAACCTTGTTTCACTTGATTGGAAAATCTTCAATAAGGTGGCCAGCTCTATACCATCTGACTTGGGTGACTGTATTTTCAACCTAATTAGAGAGAGTAATCGCTGGTCAATGCATGTGAGGGGCAGTTTCCACCAGACTCTGTCCTTTGGAATGGAATCAAAGACTGATTTTAATTCAATAAAGGCCACATATAAAGGGCAGTGTTGCCTATGTGTATATTCTATTAGGAATTGTAAGATGATGCACTGGGCCATTATACTCACCTTAAATCCTGCTTGCTCCTGAGCTAGGAATTTCTCCTGATCCAGCCAATCCAATAACTTACAATATAGGAAATGGACGTATAGTTTACTAGGCACGCTTAAACAACTTAGCTGGGCAGTAATCTGAAGAATCTGGACTGTTTCCATCTCATATTCAGGCTGGCAGATAGCAGGAGAGGAACCATATAGTTTTCTGTACTACAGACCTCTTCCCATTTAGCCTCCAAGAACTCCGCAGGGTTTGAGGTTGCTAGCAGGCATTCACAAGACTGGGAAAGCTCATTTGAGGATAGTAAAAGTATACTGCTTGTGCCTCTTTGCAGACCATTTAATTCTGTGGCCAATTCTAGCTCTGAAAACACCTCTATTACTTGGCCAGAGCCAAGAAAGAGTAATAAAGGATGTGAAGGTGATCTGGCTGCAACATCTGTCACCCTATACATTGCCTTGGTTGATTTGGTTGAGTATTATTGATTTTTGAATTTTTTTGGATAGTTTTACACATGTGCAGATTAACTATGCCTCCAGTTGTGAGATAATTGTTCACACATCAAATTTCTAAGAAGGCAGTCAATGCTACCTCTCTCTCAATCTTTGTCTTTTTCAGTCTCATTCAAAACGAAATCTGTGTTTCTTTTCACATAGCCATTTTGCCTATAACTTGACTTGAGGATGGAAGAAGATTAACCTGCTGTGACTTTCCACTACTCATTCTAGATCGATGTTTCTCAACCTCAGCAACTTTAAGATGTATAGACTTCAACTCCCAGGTTGAGAAACACTGTCCTAGATGATGTGGAGACACATTGTCTCACCATGGGCAATCACAACTGCTCAGTTTCAGGGCAACCCACACTGATAGCCCTACTCATATAATTCTGGTGAAGCTCCTGATCAGTATGAGAAACACTGAAATAATTCCTCTAGCTATGAGAAAATAAGAGCATTGAAGTCATTCAAAAAAAAAAAAGGCAATATTTATTAAGAGGATGGTAGAAGGTGATGAACTTCACACAAATATCACAACAGAACATCAAGTCATAAGCAGCTGTTTAACAGTAATAATGTGAAAAAAGAGTCACGACCTGCAGGCTTGTAATCTAGCAGACAAGATAGGAAAAGACACTCATTTTCCACATTATTTTCTTAAGGCTTAGAACACAGAGTACGAGAGAAAAGGTACAGTGTCATTCAAGTTAAGCTGGACTCCTGAGACTTCAGAGATGCACCCCAATGACCATTATCCCTAGCCAGGCAAAAGAGCAGTGGCTCCCTAGAAGGAAAGGCTACAGATAGGAAAAGTCCTCTGAGAGAGAAGCCAAATACGGCTGTTGGCCCAAATGCATCACTCATTTGTTTGTTCATTGATTCTTTCCATTTATATAGCTGCCCATCTCACATACGTAACTCTGGGCAGCTGACACCTAACAGGGGTCTGATTTTCACACATGGCCTTCGCAGCAGCCAGAAAAATGTACTCTGGGTAGGACAAGGGTGTCCAAAGGGACGGGGTTAGAAAAGTCAAGATGGCAGCCACAACCATGCAACCAAAGTCCTCCCGTTTTCGTTTATGTTTTATGCCCATTTATATTTCATGTTGTGGTGCATGCAAAAAGGGAGGGACTCTGATCGTGTGGTTGTGGTGGCCATCTTGACTGTTCTGATCCCCTCTCTGAGGACACCCCTGGATAGCAGGAAAGAAATATGACCTGATTTTAATAGATTCCTAAGAAATCTGGTTACTAACTTCAAGAAAGTTACTCCTTTTGGACATTTGAAAAAAAAATATTTTGCCATTTGATAATATACTCTGGAGGTTGTAATCTTATTATTCCTTATTATTTAATTATTGTTCCTTATTATTTAAATTAACATGATTGGATATTTACTTTTTTTTTTTTTTGGTATGTTTGTCCTGAAAACACAAACAACATTCAATAGGATTTAATGTTCTTTGACAATTGCTATTAATACTTAAAAATAATGGAAAGTTCTAGTTTGTTTCCAAATGCAAAATGTCATCAGCTTGTACTCATAGAGTTATGTCTAGCCCTATTCTTTCCACTTAGGAATGAAGCTAAAACCTTCCCATTCAGTCAGGTCTTCTGAGCTGCATTAACAATAATACTGTTTGTTCTGATTGTCTAGTTTCTGACTTTTTTTTTTTTTTTAAATCAGAGCATTAGGAGTTCTGCATGTCCAGCTAGTAGAAAGGCAGATACTCATTACATGATGGAACCCATCTCTAATGACTTTTTGTGAGGAAATTTATTTTATTTTATTTTATTTATTTAACTTGTCCCCGCCCATCTCCCCACAATGGGGGACTCTGGGCGGCTTACAACACACTAAAAACATAAATACAATTAAAAGTTATAAAAAACCAAGCATTAAAAAATAAAAAAGCTAAAAAATCCAAGAGGCTGATGGGGGCCGCACCAGGCCGCTAAGGGGCCAGCCAACCCCATTTCTGATATCCTCCCTCCCCGCCCCAGGCCAGATTGCAGAGCCAGGTCTTCAAATCCCTCCGAAAGGCCTGGAGTGAGGGGGCCTGTCTCACCTCCGGGGGCAAGATGTTCCAGAGGGCGGGGGCCACAGCAGAGAAGGCCCGCCTTCTGGATCCCACTAAATGAAGTTCTTTTACCGTGGGGATCCGAAGCATGCCCTCTCTGTGAGATCAGGTGGGATGGGTTGAGATCGTGGGGGCGAGGCGGTCCTTCAGGTAGCCTGGCCCCATGCCATGTAGGGCTTTAAAGGTGGATAACCAACACCTTGAATTGGACCCGGAAGCAAACCGGTACCCAATGCAGCTCATGGAGCAAAGGTGTTATATGGGTCCTTCTTCGGGCCCCAAAAATTGCTCGCGCGGCCGCACTCTGGGCCAGCTGGAGCTTCCAGATATTTTTCAAGGGTAGCCCCATGTACAGCGCATTGCAGCAGTCTATCTGGGAGATAACAAGGGCATGAGTGACTGTTTGTAGGGCATCCTGATCCAGGAAAGGGCGTAACTGGTGGACAACCCAAAGCTGTGCAAAAGCCCTCCTGGCCACGGCTGCCACCTGCTCTTCGAGCAGGAGTTGTGAGTCCAGGAGGACCCCCAAATTACGCACTGGGTCTGTCTGGGGCAGTGCTACCCCATCCAGAACCAACGATGACAACGTCCCAGATACAGGGGAGCCATTAACCCATAGCCACTCCATCTTGCCAGGGTTCAGCTGGAGCCTGTTGTTCCCCATCCAGACCCTCACAGCCTCCAGGCACTGCGAGAGGGCGGACACAGCATCACTTACCTCACCAGGGATGGAGATGTATAGTTGAATATCATCAGCATACTGATGATACCTCATCCCATGGTGACGGATGATCTCACCCATTAGCTTTTTGTTCTGGAGACCTCTCTAACATTAAAGATGGATATTGTATACCAAGTGGGCAGAAAGTGAAAATGATAACCAAACACCATTATGGTAGAGTCTGAATGAGAATTGTTCAAGGAACTGAGAACCACAGTTCAAAATCTTTTCACAACACTGTACAAAAGATTTGAGAAGTATGCCTGGTACTTCAAAATGCTTATTCCCTCAGTAGGCACTGAACTATATAATGATGTTTTCTTCTCCCTGCAACCTTTTCATAACTCACAACAATAAACATTAAAGAACCTTTTACAGGCCTTACATAATACCTCATAATGTGTAGGAAGCAGATTACTAGCACAGGCATTACATGAATTCTGGGTAGTCCTTCAAAATAAGGCCTAACTGTTGAAAACAGTTTGGCAACTTTCTATTAGAATGGTGAACTGAATGTGTCCTGACCTTCAGTTATTTAGCTTGATAAACAATAATTAAATGCCACACAGAGTAGAACTGTAAAATAAAATTGTCATCCCTCACAAAACCTCTCTCACATCTGTGCCTGAATAACGGCAGAATATTTTGAGAGGAAAAGATTTACATGAACCTGTCAGACAGTAGACACTCATTAAAAAATGGCTTTGGCTTTTTTGGGTGAACAAGAATACAGCAGCTGGTTTTTCTGGATGATCGCTGTCATGTCACTTTACACATCACAGTGTAAGACTAATCATGCTGAGCGGTTGGCATCCAATGCGTACTTGCCCAAGAGCAAGTCCCACTCAAATCCATGAGTTTTAACACAAAGCTGGAATTTGCAACTAACAATGATTCTGCAGTATGCATGAACACGATGAAACAAGTTTCTTTCAGTTATTTGAGAATGACTGCATGTATTAAACATGTATGTTTAAACTGCATCAATGGTACAATTTTTCTATCTGATGCTATGCATGTTTTACTTGGAAAGAAATCTTACTCAGCACTCAGCACAATGAGCCCTTGGTCCAAGTATAAATAATTATTCACCTGTGATATCGCACCAAATTACATTCAATCCCTTTATCAAGACTAACCAAAAATGAGTGAATACGTTCATTTAAAGACAACTTCCCTTGTTTTGCGAACTTGTTTCCAATGTATATTTATATTCACGAGCTGGCAGTATGAAATTGTTCCTATAATAAATTAGTGGGTGGAATGTTATACAAATGTTTCTTTCAGAAAAATTCCAACATGTCTGCAGAATGGTACTGGGTAAATCTTTCTGAATTTTCTCTAAGGGCATGAACAACACTCTTCTAAAAAAATTGTACAAAGGCCTCCCTCAATGATTTCTTAGGTTTAGAAATTGATATTGATGTAACTAATTTGAGTCACAAGAAGAGGATCATAGTCTCTATAATAGGACAGAGGCCATTAAGAACCAAATGCTGCGCGGAAGACCTCTAATTTAACTAGATCTCTCTCCACAAATAAGAGGCATTTACTAACAAAATGCAGGCATGAAATCTGGAATGTAAACAGAAACAGCAAATGAAATAAGCTCTGGTTCATAACCCTCCCCAGCCAAAAGGAACTGAATGGTACAAGGAATAAAGATTTTAAGAGAGATTCTGACATTTACTTTCTATTGCCAAACCTGCTCAACAGCAATCCAAGCAAAACCGCTTGCTGCAATAGCTCTTATGGAAATATTTTCTTTAATACACCAAAGCTGATGATAATTAACGGGAAAACAAATCTTAGAAGGTATTTTCAAAGTAATGGTATTCCCAAAGTTCATAGGAAACTTTAGGTGAACAATGGATTGCCTTCCATTCACCAAATCAACAAAGGAACTTTGCTTTGCACCTGACAAAAAGCCTATTGCTGACTTTCAGATGAAAGAACCACTCAAAGTGATAAAGAAGAACATGAGTTTTTTTTTTTTGTTTGTATTTGAAGGCACGTTTTAAGAATGCACTGGAGCAATTTCAGGGGAAAACTTGAACGAGTGAGAGTGTCCTCGGAGCTTTACCAAGGCTGTTTCAGGGCTTCGACTGGATCGAAATAGCAAAGTACCAGAATGAAGATTTACCAGGCAGCCCTGCACCTCTTGACGGGAGAGTAAAGGTAACGGAACACGCCAGGGCAGGGTTTGGGGATTGCGCGGCGCGGCGCCAAACGAGAGCGCGCGCTTGCTGCCGAAGAAACAGGCACCGATTTGGGCTGAAGGAGACCCAGAAGACCATCTTCTTAGCTTCTGTCATCAGTGGACCTCTTAAGGTTCAGGCTAGGAGTTCATTAGCAAGAGTAACCGAACAACCTACGCAGGACTCTCCAGTCTCTTAAAAATCCCCCGCACCGAGCGATCCCTCAAAAAATGTATCTTAAAATGAAACGCTGGTTTTACTTCCGTACCTTCGAAGATCCGTAGAAAAGAAATACTGATTTATCCCGGAGAACTGTATCTTTCGCTCTCTTTTATTACGATTATGATTGACCATGATTATTCTGCAAGAGGAACCTCTTCAAAACTTTAATTGTTGCCATCAGAATAAGTGGATAAGCTTCGGGGTGAGGTGACCGGCCCGAAGATTGCCACCCCCTCCCCCCCGCACCCCCCAAAAAAGCCCAATACCGAACAGAAAGAGGATGTGGGAGGAAAGAAGAGGCTGGAAATCTCTTACAAGAAGAATCGTAACAAACGCACGCGGCTGCCCCAAAACGACCAGCTAAGCCACGCACCTTGCGCCTGCGTTTCCATTGTTCCTCCACGGACGCTCCTCCGGCAGCGCTTCACCGCGGAGAAGACCAGCGGAGGGATCCGCGTCCGCTTCAACGCCGCGACGGCTGCTTCTGGGGATCACCCGCGGCTCCCGATTCGCCGCGCTTGCCCGGGCTCTGAGGCAGCGCCACCTGCCGGCCTTTTGACAGCTCTGCCAGAAGACCTCTGCTTTTTTTTCTGTCCACGCCGCTTTAGGGAGGGGGGTTCGCACGTTACGCGAAAGCAAACCTGTGTTTCTCCCTTTACCCAGTGTCGCAAGCTACAGTTTAGCAGCTCACAATCCACAGGGCCTCACAACATTTCAGAATTTTTTTGGGGGGGGGCGGCTTTTAGCATTTTTTGTGGGTTTTTATGTTTTTAAAATCTTGTGTAGCAAATTTTTATGTGTAATTTTAAAACGGCTTAATTAATTTAAGTAATATTTTAAGCCCAAATTTTTTGTTTTGAGGTTTACAATGAAGAGAAAGTTTGAGAGGGGAAAGCAGAAAAGAAAAAGAATTTGTATTTTTATTGCCATTAAGTAATTAAAAGGTATATATGTGTTTTTTCTTTTTTGTGGCGACCAAGGTCTTGTTTTGGCCCATGCCTTTGTGAGACCTTCTGGTGTAACTTTAACAAGGGGCTCCAAGCTTTATACTTTTTAACAAGGGGCCTTCGCCAAGTCTAAATCTGACACTGCCTTTATCCGTTTAGTTTAGCGCAGTATTCACAACCATGGCAACTTTAAGATGTCTGGCCTGCAACTCCCAGAATTCCCCAACCACCTGGGGAATTCTGGGAGTTGAAGTCCAGACATCTTAAAATTGCCACAGTTGAAAAACGCTGGTTTAGCATGAGCGGTTTTGCTCCACGGAACATTTCGTGCTCAGTTATATGAACTGCTGTTGCTATTTATTTCTTAAATCTGCTAGGTAGTTTGAAGTTTTCCTTGGCGTTGCTGCTACTCTGTTGTTTGCATGGTGTTACCTGCTTACTCTATGGTACTCTTCCTCAGCAAAAAATATCCAAATGTTATTGTCTCGCCCTTTCATGGATTGCATATCTAAGCACTTAACCACACGTCATCCACTTCTAGGCCAGTGGGATTCAGCAGCTGGAGTTGAATGCAAGGTTTGAACCTATTGAACAAATGTTAATACAGGCAGTATGTGTTAAATATTTAGTATAGTACGGCTGGCTTATTAAATCATACTAAACCATGGTTCACAAATCCACAATGGTTGGGATGATCAATCATGCTAACCCCAAAACAAGCAAGCTATATTATACTGTATGTTTAGTAAATGTAAACTATAGTATAGTACATAGTAAACTATGTGTTAGTATCTTTGAGTATAGCACAAGTTGATTCCTTGATTATGGCCCCTAACTTCTGAGATAATATATTTAACACCTTTTTTGTATAGTCAGCCACTTTTTAATTTAAGACTGTATGGTGAAACCTGGCAAATTATTAACTTTATATTGCGCCATAATTTTTCTTTTCATAGCTTCTTTCTTTCAAAGCTATCCAAGGCTGTCTTCACTTTGTGCATCTGAAATTACTTCACTTAAATTTGCCTACAAACCAGCTTTAAATCTGAATTTACCCAGGAATGTAAATTATTAATTGCTTTCTTGGACAGGTTGACCCTTTTACTATCTGTGCTTTTCCCTGTGCCACAAATGAGAAATTGTTATGCAAATTATTTTGGAAGGATGGATTGTGGGTGAGTTTCACATACCTAGAAATCAGATGCAATTTACCATCTAAAGAAGGATCACTGAAGACTCTGATTGCAACATACTGCAATATTGATGGAAAAGTGGACCCAAAGGCTTGTGGGGGGCGGGGGGGGGGGAGAGATTGAGAGAGAGAGAGAGATTGATTGATTGATTGAATGTAAATGCTGCTTGACTCCCAACAACTCTGGGAGGTTCACAATAAAAAAAATATTTAAAACAATACACACACACACACACACAAGACAAAAACGAAGGAGTGAAAATGGCAAGTTATCAAAAAACAGACAGGGACAAAAAGAACCAGACCCACACAACCCAAAAGGGTTTCATTTATTCTTGCCAAAGGCCCAGGTGAATAGCCAGGTCTTCAAGGGCCTTTGAAACACCAGCAGAATGGGGGTCATCTGGATATTGGGGGGTGGGAAAACCTCATCTTGACACGTTTTGAACAATGGAGTATAGACCCTTATTTATTTTAAAAAGTACAAACAGAAAATATCCGATCAACCTCTGTGCTTCAGTGGATTATAATCTGAAATGAAAAATGTGTTTAAAATCGACTGTGTAAGTGCAAGAACTCTTCTTGAATGCAAGAAATCACTACCAGTATAAAAAAGAATCTTAACATGATACACTTAAGACCAGATGACATACAATCATTTAAACAAAGTTACTGAATGTTTAAACATCTACAAAGTGGTTTAAAATCTTATATATAAAAATGAAGATGCAGGGTAAAATAAATGTTGCCAAGTATAGTCTATAATCCTGTTATGCAGCATAATACGTTTGCTGCTCTAATTTCTATAGTTTGATAGAAATGTGAAAAGGTTTTCTCTCTTCACATTTCTGCCACAAAGACTGGATATTTATTTACTTCATGTATACCTGCTTTTTGGCTTTAACAGTTAACATTTTTTGAATCTGTTAAATAAGACATTCTCAGTGCAATCTGTTTTCTTGCTGACAATCTCAGAAGTCAAACTCACTGAATTCTATGGGACATTGTCCTTCAGTGAAAGAGGATTCTCATGTTGCAAAATAAACTCTGCCCCAGCAATTATACTTACTTTTAAATATGTTCCAAATCATTGCTGTTCCACTAGCAATAACTAAAATTATAAATATTTACAACATGAGTAGATTTGGACTATGCTTAAGTTGATACAATTACTTTTGAGTGTTCAAATTTCAAAATCATCTTCTTACAGCCTTGCCAGATAGTCCAGACAAGAAGCACACCCAGAAGAACTAGCTCTATCTTTACTGTAAGGTTAAATTAACAGAATCTTGCAAGTCTGGAAGTACATCTCTCCCCCCTCCCCTTTACACCCCAATAAGCTAGAGAGGGTCCCTTCTGAGATGTTTGCCACACCCCCATTCCTTCTGCGGGCTCAGCTGCCTCTTATCTGACTGTTGCTTAGTCTGCGGCTCTTCCTCCCGTCTCCCAAGGTCATTCCCACATACCATTACATCTTCCTTTTTTGTACAGTCATGATTCAAAGAATAATTAACATGACTAAACTGACATAATTCCAAGAATGATTCTTCAGGTTCTATGAAATCGTGCATTATTCAACATTTCTCATATGGAATCAAAGCTCATTAACACATCTCAGTTATTGTTTTCCCATTCTGCTCATTCTGTCGACAATATCTGCCACTGAGTTGTTGAATTTCTTCATGGAATTTGCCATTTTGGAGATTTTGTCCCATTTATCTGATTGAAGAGATTGATGTAATGTGTGCTTCATTTTTAGTGCTGAAATTACTTCATCCAGCTCCAGTATTTTATTTGATGCCTGCTGGAGACTGTTTTCCTTTCCAGCAAGCTGAAGATAGAAAAATGTGAAAATTATGTTAAAAAATGTTGTTCTTGAGGCCGAACTCCTTTACCCAGCCAAAGGAAAGGGCATAAAGTGCCTGCACTATGTTTCTTAAACTTTCTTTCTTTAACTTGCCATTGGCTTCAGACATTCTTGCTGCAAATAGTCCTTTTTTGTGGTCCAACAGCTGCACTGCAGGCTGTAATGATTGTCAGCAAGAAAACAGTACAAGGGAAAAAGTTATGTCACTTGCTATCATAATGACTTATACAAAGGAATACTACGAGCACCTCCCAAAGTATTTTGCAGTAATGGAGAACTAGACAGGATCTTAACTAGAGTTAGATCTGTCTTTCCATAGCTGTATCTATGAAATCTAACTCTGTTTATCAGAACAAGGGACAGGAGCTAAACTGGTGAATTATACCATCAGTCACTGGGGGAAAAGGTTACTTCCTCATCCCTCAAACTAATCTTAATCCAGACTGGATCCTCAGTGCTATTTTTCAAAAAAGAAGAGATCATCCTGGCTGTAATTCCATTAACAAACAGCATATTTAACTTAATGGGTAGTTTGGTCCTGTCCTAAGCTTCTCAGAAATTAACAGCACATTCTAATTTATCCTTTTACTTCTCTCACTTTTGTCATATACACTTGTTTCAAAATTTGCAAACCCTATCCTTTTCTCCAATACATTCATGAGAATTACAGATGACTTAATTAACTGGATTACTTTGAATGTTCTCAAAAACCCAGATCCAGAGGAAGACTCCAAATAAGCAAAGCAAAGCAAAGCTCTATTCTTCCATTGCATAGCATAGGAAAAGATATTCCATTTGCAAGTAAATTTAATTCTGATACAAGAATGAAACAAATGAATTGGTACAAAAGATTAAAATATAATACTTTAAAATACTAGGTTTATTTTTAAGCATCCATACCTTTACCTTCTTTGGCAGATTGTGAAATATTTGATATAATAATAACTGCTTCATCTGATCGTGTGTGATTTTAGTATTTTCATGAAATTTCATGAAATATACTCACCTGCAGCGGTGAGTATACCGCATACCGTGCAGTTGCGGACAAGTATACATCGGGACCACAAAGCGCAGCATCCATACCAGGATAAAAGAACACGAAAGACACTGCAGACTACAGCAACCAGAAAAATCTGCAGTAGCTGAACATGCTCTCAAGCACACTGGACACAAAATCCTATTTGAAAACACAGAGATACTGGACAACACCAACAGCCACTATACCAGGCTATACCGGGAAGCCATTGAGATTCACAAACACCAGCACAGCTTCAATAAAAAAGAGGAGAGTCTAAAAATCAACAAAACCTGGCTACCAATCCTGAAAAATACAGCCTGCAAAAGGTCAACGAACTCAGCTCAACTACCAGGACATGTGAACAGTTCACACAATGAACTTGCTAATCACCCCCAGCAGCCCCTCGTTAACAATTCAATAGAAGAAAAAACCCTGCCTAATCCCCAGGAAGATACACACAGATGCTGACACCAAAACAAGCAGCCACTCAGTAACCCAACCCCCCCCACACATCCCCCCCAGATCTCTATAAATACCCACAGAAGGGTCACATCACCCTGGGCACAGAGAGAACTGCTCTTGTCTGTGCTCCTGCACTCTGAAGATGCCAGTCACAGGTGCTGGCGAAACGTTAGGAAACAAGACTTCAGGACCACGGCCACACAGCCCGGAAGACCCACACCAGCCATCGTATGCCGGCCGTGAAAGTTTTCGACAATACATACCATTATCCACTTCCTACATAACCTTAAGTGGGATTTGTATAAAATATCTCATGCCACAACACATCTGAATTATTTATAAATAGTGTGTGCATGTGAATGCATGTTGTGCACATGTGTGTATGCATGTATGTGTAAGAATAGTATTTTCATGTAGAAGCATTCTTCTAATTTGATTTCAACTGTTTTTTCTTGCCCACATACAAACTGCCCATATACAAACTGAATAAAATAAATTACCTGTTTTTTGAGATTAGATGCGAAATCAATTAGCAGAGAATTCTCTCTTTTTAGTTCAATGTTGTCCTGTTCCTCTTTTTCTAGCATAGCCCTCGCTTCAGCTACTTGGCTGCTCAATGTTGCAATATTTAAATCAAGAGTTGTGTTTCTTTTTTCCAAAATGCTAATCTGGAATAAATCAGCAGCAGAGATAATAAAAACTAGGGAACAGAAATAATAAAAACTTAAACATATGAATATAAAAGGTGTTTTGCAAGGAAACAAACACATCAAAAAACAAATGTTTGCAGAGAAGTATGAAGTTTCCAATTTGGGGCTGAACGTATAACATACAAATTGCGGTACATCCTCACTACAACAATCAGAGCAAGAAAATACAAGGGAAATATCTTGAGTAAAATCCAGAGAAAGTCAATAAAAAACTCGATGAGCAACCTCCCTATCTCTGTGATACCATCAGAAGGCCTGCCTCCTGCTTCCCCATTCCATCAAAAGGACCTGAATATTGATCATGAGTAAAATGGATCCTCTGAAGATCAAAAGTTATTGACTAAGTATCAGAAACAAGCAATCTGTGAAGAGTGTCATATTGGATTGAGGTCAAACCTTAGAGGAGAACTAGATGTTTTCAAGCATGTGGCTTCTTTGTAACACAAAAGCAAGGGAAAAAACAGCAGTAGGAAGTGAATGTTTTGACTCAGTTGAACCCATCTGTTATCCCCTGAAAATGCTTCTAATTGCTTTAAAAGGATTTTGTTTAAAAAATGGATCTGGATGAGGAAACAGCTAGTACAGAGTGGGATTTGATATGCACAGACCTGCCACTGATCTAAGTGCTGTGTTATCTTTATACTTTATCTTGAAGCACTTGCCAGTATGCTTCGTGTTCCTATATTACCATTATATATGCAAATACAGGGTTAGGATCCTGCATTTATTAACCATTAAGTATAAACTGGGTCTATTTTATAACACATCCAATTACTGATCATTTAACATAATAGCACTGTTTAGTGGGTAGCAGCAAAATGTTAGGCAGTCATTTCCCATCACGTTGTCTGAAGTTTCTTTACTAAAGATACAAGGATGACTCCTGTGTTGTTCTCTATATATCTAAGAATGGAAGTTGATCACTAGTTGTATAAAGTCATATTTTATTTATTTAGTTATTTATTTATTTGGCTTGTATGCCGCCCATCTCCCCCACGGGTGACTCTGGGCGGCTCACGATAAAAAAGAAGAAATACAATTCTCTCCAAGATGGCTAAAAACTATAAATAATTAAAAAACATATTAAAAATACACTAAAAAACCTCCTCTAATTTTGGCCCTATAAAAATCTGTAAGATGCTGGGGGGGGCAACCCATCATCCCACCAGCCATCTCCACAGGTGCGGGCCCCCCTCTGGCCCCCAGGCCTTCTGGCAAAGCCAGGATTTAATACCTTTCCTGAAGGCCATGGGGGGGGCACACCGGACCTCAGGAGGCAGGATGTTCCATAGGGCGGGCGCTGCAGCAGAAAAGGCTCTCTGCCTAGACCCCACCAATCGAAATTCCCTGACCGGTGGGGTCTGCAACCTGCCCCTTCTGCTGGACCGAGTGGGATGGGCTGAAGTGACCAGGGCGAGGCGGTTCCTCAGATAACCTGGTCCCGTGCCATGAAGGGCTTTAAAGGTGATGACCAACACCTTGAATTGGACCCGGAAACAAACTGGTAACCAATGCAGCTCGCGCAACAGCGGTGTTATATGTGCCCTCCTAGGGGCATTAAGAACTGTCCGCGCCGCCGCATTCTGCACCAGCTGTAGCTTCCGGATACTCTTCAAGGGTAGCCCCATGTAAAGCGCATTACAGTAGTCCAACCCAGAGGTGACCAGGGCATGAGTGACCGTGCGGAGGTCCCCCTGATCCAGGAAGGGGCGTAACTGCCGCACGACACGAAGTCGTGCAAAGGCCCTCCTGGCCACGACTGCCACCTGCTCTTTGAGCAGGAGTCCAGGAGAACCCCCAAATTACGCACCAGGTCTGTCTGGGATAGTGCAACCCCGTCAAGAACCAAAGATGACAAAGTCCTAGATCTTGAGGCTCCCCGTATCTACAGCCACTCTGTCTTACCAGGGTTCAGCTGAAGCCTGTTGTCCCCCATCCAGGCCCCCACAGCCTCCAGGCACCGCGAAAGGGCAGTCACAGCATCACTTAAGGCACCTGGGATGGAGATGTATAGTTGGGTATCATCAGCATACTGATGATACCTCACTCCATGGCGCCGGATGATCTCACCCAGCGGCTTCATGTAGATATTAAATAGGAGCGGTGAAAGCACTGACCACTGTGGCACCCCACACAGTAGGGGCCGGGGGCTGGACCTCTCGCTCCCTATCAACACCAATTGGGTTCGGCCTTGGAGAAAGGAGCTGAACCAGCATAGCATTGTGCCACCCAACCCCAACTCCTGCAGCCGACCCAAAAGGATACCATGGTCAATGGTATCGAAAGCCGCCGAGAGGTCAAGAAGAGCAAGGATGGATGCACTACCCCCATCCCGCTCTCACCAGAGATCATCTAAAAGTGCGACCAATGCTGTTTCTGTCCCATAACCAGGCCTGAATCCTGACTGATAGGGGTCCAGATAATCCGTTTCCTCCAGGAACCTCTGAAGCTGCCGCGCAACCACCTTTTCTACCACCTTCCCTAAAAAGGGGAGGTGGGAGACTGGATGAAAATTGTCCAGGAGGGTGGGGTCTAGCGACGGTTTCTTGAGGAGAGGGCGGACCAAAGCCTCTTTGAAAGGCTTCAGGAACACCCCCTCCTGCAAGGATGAATTAACCACCTCCAGGACCCACCCTAAGGTCACCTCCTTGGTAGATCTAACTAACCAGGAGGGACACGGATCTAAATCACAGGTGGTCGCACTGACAGCCCCGAGGACCCTGTCCACTTCCTCAGGGACAACAGGATCAAACCGCTCCCAGATAACTGGGCAAGAACGCTCCCTGGGCAGCTCTTCTGGACCTACTCCATGCTTGGCTTCCAACTGAGAGCGGATCTGAGCAATTTTATCCATCAGGTGTTCAGCAAATTCCTCTGCACGACCCTGCAAGTAGTCCTCCGGCCCCCCTTTCCCCAGGAGGGCCCGGGTGACCCTCAACAGGGCTGCAGGGTGACACTCTGAGGATGCAATAAGAGCAGAGAAATATTGACGTTTCGCCGCCCTTACCACCACTAGGTAGGCCTTAACAGCAGCTCTAACCCGTGTTCGGTCTGATTCGTCCCGAGTTTTCCGCCAGCGGCACTCTAGCCGTCTCTTAGCCCTTTTCAGCTCCCTCAATTCCTCCGTGAACCACGGGGAGTGCCGGGAGTGATGGGCCAAGAGAGGACGCACAGGCGCGATCCTGTCCAAGGCCCCAGCCGCCTCCTTATTCCAGGCTGCGGCCAGAACCTCCGCTGGGCCGTGCAGCAAGGCCTCAGGAACAACCCCCAGCTCCCTTTGGAACCCATGAGGGTCCATCAGTCGCCGGGGGCGGACCGTTCGAATAGGTCCTACACAAGTTCACAGACATGTTTGTGATATTTGAATTGGCCTAATATTATTTTGGAATTTTTAACAGCCAATATAATACTGTTTTTTATTTAGTCATTCAACCTTATCCTCAAGTTCCTGGAAGGTGCTCATTTCTTGCTCCAGAATTTCTTGGTGTCTCTTGATCTCATGCTGCAGATGCTCTTCTTGGTCTTTCACTGTCAGAAATTGAGCAATGCTTGTTGAATGGGTTGTATAAACCTCTTCCTTGAGAACTCTTTCCTACAATAAGGAAACATGGACTATTCATGAAGTTTCAAAGGAAACATGTATTTTTTAAAAGCACACCAGTCAATTCAAGACATTTAGAACTACATTAAAATAATGGAGCCCTGCATCAAGCAATGTTCTATGTGTCAGAGGAGGTTTTGGAAAAACTGGGCAACATTCTGAATGAATTGCAGTCTAGGGGAAAAAAGAGCTAGGTGATATGCAAGGATGGGTGAAAATGAAGTGAGAGAGTAAAGAAAAAGTGATTGAATCATTTGGAAACCCAAGAATAAATGAGAATGCTGAGTGGTGAATACTTATTAGAAAGAAGTCGGGTTCTTTTGAATATGCAGTTCAATCATAAATCTTTTATATGTACAGTATATACAGCAAAAGAATGGGTGAATTGTTTATGACGAAAGATTGAGAGAACTAGTGATGGATACAAGGGTTGTGGGAGGTTCTAAATGTGAGAAAGACCATTTTGGTAGAAGATGTGTATGAATAAAACCTATAAAATCATAAAACATATGCATAGAAGAGGATCACTAATGCAAAAAATTAGGATGAAAGATTACAATCCTATGTACGATATTGTATTATGTGTTTATATAGAAAAATGTAGTTTCAAAGAATGCAGTCAAAGAGAGTTAAGATTAAAAGATGCAGAAAAATGCAGAGTAATTTTGATGGAAATTTAAAAAAAAGAAAGGAGTGAAAAGGACTAAACAAGGAGCCTCCAGCAGAGTAAATGGCACTGAAAATAATGAAATAACTGGAGATGAAACTGAAGTAATGGAATGCTGGAGTAAGTATTTTAGAGATTTGCATGGGAATTATAATGACATGTCAGAGTGAAATAAATGTTATAAATAGTAGTGTTCCAGAAAAAATGGTGAAAAAGTAATTTAATGCTCTGAAAAAATTGTAAGGTTGCAGGTGCAGTTGATGCAACTGAGGAAATATTTAAATAAAGATCTGGTTTTGTAATAGAGTGGCTGTGCAAGTTGTTTAATATATGTATAAACAATGCAATAGTACCTGATGATTTGAAGTGTCATATATATAAAAAATGAATACGTAATCTACTGGGTGATTAATTTGTTAACTATGCCAGGGAGTGTCTGGCAGAATTTGGTAAGTGTGTTGTAGTTTTATGCCAGCAGGGGGTGTGCAGATCAGATGTTTGCTCTGCAAAAGCAAAATTTATGAATATGAGAAAGTAAGTTTATTTTAAGTTGGTTCATCTAGAGAAACCATTTGAATAGCCTAGAATTAGCGGGTGGTTTGCACAATACTGAATTTGAAAGTTAGGTGGTAGAACACAGTAAGAGGGGGATAAGATGGAAGTAAAGCATGCGTGGAATAAATGGAAAGCTTAGCAAATGGTTCAACATTCAGCAAGGAATAAGACAAGAAAATGCAATGTTCCCTTAATTATTTCATGTATTTATGGATAAATGTATAAAGAATCCTTTTGGGTGATCTGCATGCAAACGTATGCACACAGATAGTT
Source organism: Python bivittatus (assembly GCF_059951505.1). Taxonomy (NCBI): domain Eukaryota; kingdom Metazoa; phylum Chordata; class Lepidosauria; order Squamata; family Pythonidae; genus Python; species Python bivittatus. The sequence goes on along the minus strand of NW_028277030.1, from coordinate 66,219,235 downwards.
TTGTATGTGCGCTTCTTCATACTCCATTTCTACTCCATTCAACTTGCTTTTATGTTTCTCCTGAATGACAGGATTTTGAATGGGAATATAGAGACAATTATAATTTTCTTAAATAGGGATTGTTAGGATAAAGTTAGCCATGCATTACCAACTTCAGGATTAGGTTTGGAAGCTGCAGTTTGTGTAGAATGCAACAGCAAGGTTGCTCAGAAATGCTTCTTACCACACGATTCCTGTAAGGAAAGCCCCAAGCTGATACCCAATAGCTTCCAACCTATGTTTCAGATACAGATAGTGCCCTGCTTATGAACAGATTGTGTTCCAAGAGGCTGTTCGTAAGTCTGTTTTGTTTGTAAGTCCAACCAAGGAAAAAGTAAAAAAATAGAGGAGAAGGCAGGAGGCAGGGCAATGGTGCAGGCAGAGGAGCCCTATCTTCTATTGCCAATGCACTGCCAGGTGAGGCAGGGGAGGGGGTGGTAGTGGAAGGGAGCAAAGGATGAGCCGGTGGGGTGTGGCACGCTCTGTTGCTGGGCGAGGCAGGAGACCTCCATCCCCTCTTCCCTGTCCTCTGCCACTGCCCCCTCTCCTACCTCACCCAGCAACGGAGCGTGCCACGTAAACTAACTCTTTCTGGGAACTTCAACTCCAATACAAACCTCCAATGCAAATGGCAGCCAAGAGAAGGTGGGTAAGGGTTAATTTGCAAACTAACCCTTTCCCTCCTTCTCCTGACTTCCCACCCGACTCCTGGTTCTGACTTCTGGGTCCATCTTGTTTGTATTGGCGAAAGTTCGAAACACGAAAGTTTGCAAGTAGGAGACTGTCTGTAGTATTTTGGTTTAAAAGGTTCTACTCAGTTCAAAACCAGATTATCTAAGGAACTGCCTTCTGTTAGGTAGGCCTGTCCAGTCTTTATCTTTTGACTCCATTTACCATGCTACAGTCTGCTAGTTAACAATACTGGTTAATTTAATAATGATGCAGAAGAGAATATTCTCCATTCTCTACCTTGTGGAATAATCTTCCCACTGAGATCCCAGTGTAGGATTTCTATTTTCTGAAAACATACAAGGCCACTTTGAATGCGCACAAGTCATTCCATATCCTTAACCTGCTCTTCTTGTGCCCTGGTGTTTAGATCATTCTGACCATATGGTTTTCTTATTATTTGTAGGATACTATCTTTTGTTTTATTTATATAATAAAGAATTATTTAAGCACTAATGTCATTTGCATGACACAAATGCATACAAAATGTAGGAACAATTTTGTCCCTTGAGGAAAAAAGGGAGAATGAATATTTAATTGGCCTGCTTCTATCAAGGAATTCACTGATGTCTTTATTAATACAATTTTACTGGAATACAAATGGTAAAAAGGCACTTTTTTAAAAAATGAAAAAGGGGTAGAAGCCATTATATTTCCTCAGATACTATCAACCAGATATATGTGTTCTATCTGTGGATCAGATTGTTATTTTTCTTACAATGTCTGTTTGCTTGACAAGTTCCAAAAGCCTGGATTGCAGGACATTATTTTCCTTGGTCAAAGCTGCATAATCATCTACCATTTTACTTCGTAAGAGACGATCCTGTTCTGCCAGTAGCTCTCGCTCACGAATTTGATGGTGCAGAAAAGATATCTCACTCCTAATCAGAAAATATGAGCACATCGATCTAAACCAGTCTGCTATCAGTTTTCTATCATCCTGATGCCATAGGCCACAATTCTCATCATCCCTAATTTTGGCCATATTGTTGAAGCAGACAGAAATGCATGATACACGTAGCTAGGTGGGGAAAAATGATCTAAATATTTACATTCTACCTTTTTAGTCAATGAATGCTGAAGCAGCTTCACAATAATTAAAATACAAAACAAATTTATTACATAAGGCACATCAGCATCATGAAAACATAAAATCAATAAAACAAATAAAAGAACAGAGCTTCGTATAAGATTAATAATTAGAACATAATATAATAAGATTCAGAACTTCCCAGAAACAAAGTGCCTTTGCCAGTCATATAAATACCATCATAAAAAAGGGTAAGGCATGTTACTCTCAGAAGAGAGTTCTGTAATTATAGGGTTCTAATTGAAAAGACTTCATTTCAAACATTTACCACAGCTTCCCTAGTCAAGCCTCCGGACAAAAATCTTAATATTAACGTCAATATACAAAAAAACCATTGGGAGGAACCATTAATGAGCTTGTAGTTTAGAATACTGTTATATGCTAACCTACTCAACTCCAAGCTACATACGTATATAAATCTCTGCAAAAGCCTCAACTCTTACAACAAATACTGTACTGTTGAAGCATTCTTGAAAGTGACAGGTTGATCTGCTTAGATACACCATGAGTTCATCCCCAGATTTAATTTAATGTGTTTCAAACTAAACCAGTGATTGGAAAAACACTGACACAATCACAAATTAATAATTTAGGTAGGGTTTTGCACCATTTATGAATACTTGCAATGTTTCATAACTGGTTTACCCAGCCTTCATTATCTCCACAATTCACTAGTTAGTACCGTAGTTCACGAGTAATTTGCTCATGCATCGCTGCTGTTTTCTTAAGGATTTTTTCTTCCATTTCATGTACAGCAGACTGCATTTCCAAGAATTCCTTTCTCTTTTCAGAAAGCTGCAACTCCGTTACCTTCTGCTGTTCCAACTGTTGCATCATCTTGATTTAAAGATAACAAGCAGTAGCAGATAAATATTCTACAGAACTGTAATTCAAAAACAGTTAAGGCACATTCCATTACAAAACAAGATCCTGAATAATTAGTCATATATCTAAATTTAGGACTTAGAAATTGTTGCTTTTTCTGTTTCTCAAATGTTTACGAATTGCTCTTCTGGAGGGAGGGAGGGAAGGAAGGGAGACTTGATATTGCTCTCTTGCAGATGCTTGCTCTCTTTCTCTCCCTCATACATACACAGAGTAATATTAAAAGCTGACTGTGCTAGGTTCCTTTTTAGCAGGAATATCAAAATAGTCTTCATCATTATGCTGTCTGTCTTTTCAGGATAACAACTCTGAGACATTCGTATTCATTTCTAGCAGGTTATTTTTTCATTTGTTTAAGAATCAAGGGAGAGTTGGCCTTTGCTGTTAAATGGCCATCTTAACTGATTATTTTGGGGGATGGGAGCCAATTTACTGTTCAATATTTATGTTCTGTTTTGATGCAAGGTTTACTGATACTTTGTAAAATATTTATTCATAATCCTTCTTGGGAAAGCCCATTTTAAAAACATGGCCACTCCCAATATTTGTTTGATTGGCCACGCCCTCCATAACTGTTCAACTGCAATGGCACCAGCAATGTTCATAGTGGGAGGTTCTCAAAGTAGGCAAGATGGTGGACACAGTATTGCAATGCAAGCCTAGCCCCTTTTGTATAGGAGTGTGATTCAACATCCGTACAGAAAGGGTGGGGTTTGCAATGCTATGCTTTTTCAGTCATCTTGCCTATTTTTAGTGCACCCCCCCCAAAAGATGCTGCTAGATGGCACCCAAGATGCTTCCTAAATATTCTAAATAAGCTCACAGATCCACAAAAGAATGGAAGCCCCCTGCCCAAGATGATGAAGTAATATATTGTGGAGGAAGGAGTGTTTTTACAGTAAGATTATACCATGGAGAGGGATGAAGAATAGGTTGCTGATCTGTAATAGTGATTTTTCAATGTACCTGCAAGGAAGTCCTCATCAGATTATTCTAGAACTGATGCTGATTTTGCAGCAAGGAGCAACTTGCCTAGTTTGTATGCCACCAAGAAGAGTGCTTACCGTTCCCCTTGATTTCCACATGACTGCTGCAGCAGCCAGGAATTCCAGGGTAAACTTACTAGGCATTTAAAGCAAGCACCTGAAGAAGGGAAGGGTAAGTTGAAGTAAGTGGATGGGTTATTATAAATGCACAGGTGACCACTTGAGGAATCAGAGTTACAGGTACAGAACCTGTTTTTGTCATAGTCTCCATGCATCACATACATGGACAAGAAGTATTACTGAACTTAAAATGGTTGGCAGCTGTACCCCCCCCCCACTCCCCAGTAAGGGATGGCTCCCAAAACTGTCCATCCTCTGAAGTTGTAATAAATAATAGTCAAAGGGTGGGAGTGTGTAAGAGCAACGCAGAATAAAGAGCTCTGAAGCCCTCAGCAAACAGCAGTAGAAGGGGATGCTTCAAATAGGTTGGAGTCAATTGGGGGACAAATTGCTTTAATATTTGATAAGAAAGGGAATTATTATTTATTTGATTTTGATACTGATTCCAACTGATTCATAGCTTCAAAGAACCATTTCACAAATCTTTGAACTTTCAAGGCAATCCCTTTCTTGGTTAAAAGTGTAGGACTGCCAAAAAGAAGCAATGTGATAAAATTGTAAGCACAAATGCTATGTATATCAAGAAAATGTGGAGCCCTTTTCAATTAAGTGGAAAGTGACAGAAAGAATGTAGGTAAGAGGAAAGAGTAACTGTAATGGAAACCACCTTAAGCCAAGAATGAGGCATCAGGCTTAAAATCACTTTATCCTTTTGAAATTGAGAGATGACAACCCACAGTGCACATAAGTTGCTTGTTTCATGGCTTGATGCATTTGCCACTAAGAAGGCTACTTACTGAGAGTCCATTATCACTGAAGTTTCAAACAGGCTAAGGACTCTTCCACATGACCTGCTAACTGCTAGCAGACTATACTTGACCTGCTAACATGACCTGCTAACTGCTGCAGACTATACTACATTGAGAGGGCTTGAATGGGCAGTGTCATCCTCAGCTCACCCATATCTGGCACAGAAGCAGCCTGCAGTTGCACTTTTCTACTCTGCTTCAAAAGTGGTGCTTTCTGACTCCCACTGACACAAGCCCTGCCATGCAGCTTCTCTGCTGCAGTTTAATTTAATCTAGGCAATGTCTGTGTTCCGACTGGCTGTTGTTTAGAGCTGCTAGCATACACACACACACACATACAAAAATAGTTGCTGGGCTCTCCATGGCCTTTTCTGGGATGCCTGTATCCAAGGAAAAGAGCATGCTTTACTTAGGATATTTTGGAGTGATTTTGTTGGATTGTGTGCTACAGAGATACCATATGGTTGTAATAATCTGTTGGTGGTTTCTGAGATGTTTCTGATGTATGGCAGTGTGATCCTTTTCATGGCTTGTGTGGGTTGTGTTGTAGTAGGTTGAGTGGTCAGGCACTTTTTGATAAAGTTACATGGGTATCCTTTTTGTTGGAAGATGTTGTATAGGTGGTCTTTTTCCTTTTTCTGCTGTTCTAGGTTGCTGCAATGCGTTTGAGCTCGCTTGAATAATGTTCTTACACAGCTCCTCTTGTGGGAGGTCGGGTAGTTGCTTTGGTAGTGGAGTACTTGATTGATGTGGGTTGTCTTCCGATAAACTTGGGTTTCTAATTTCCTGTTGTTTCCTCTGCTGATGAGGATATCCAGGAAGGGTAGAGTGTTGTTGTTTTCTTCTTCTCTGGTGAATTTTATTCCTTTGAAGATGTTGTTAATGGTTTCATGTGTCTTCTCTAGTTGTTTCTTTTTTATTATAACAAATGTGTCATCTACATACCGGATCCATATTTTAGGCTGTATGTGTGGCAGTGCTATAGTTTCTAGGCATTGCATTACAAATCACTCCAAAATATCCTAAGTAAACCAAAAGACCCAGTTGCCCAATAAGAAAAAACAGGAGTCATCTACAACATACAGTGGAAGGACTGTAACAAACACTATGTAGGACAAACAGGCAGAAGACTAGCAGAACGCATCCATGAGCACCAACTAGCAGTCAGAAAACATGATGAAAATTCCTTAATCTCACAACACATGGACAGATTCAACCACAGTTTTAACTGGGAAACTGTCAGCATTTTAGACCAAGCCAAATCCAAATATGCAAGAGAATTCTTGGAAGCCTGGTATTCAGACAAGGTAGCAATTAACAGACACATAGAGATAAACAGCATCTACATACTATTCAAAAGAGGCAAAAGACCAGAAGATCGCCTCACCAACATTCAATCACCAGCAATCATATCCAGCAATCATCACCCAGATAAGCAAAGGTCACCACCAGGCACACAATCAATCAGTCAACATATGCTAATCAATGAACTACCAGAAGAGCAAAACAGAACCCCCACCCCCACCAGCACTGGCAAAGCAGGCCACAGCAGATAAATAGAGAGCAAATCTCATCCCATTTTAGCACTGAAGATGTTACCTAGCCGGGTAATGAAACGTTTGCAAGAAAAGAACCAAGCTCAGAGAACCCCAAGGACTCCACAGTTCAACCTTGAGCTACACATATTCGCCTCCATTGCTACCACATATGGGCGTGAAACGCTTTTGTTTTTAAACCAGGTGAAATTAAACCAGAAGAGTTCTCTCAGTGTCCCCTTTTAGGTAACACAAAGAAAAATAAAACATTTTCCCCCACCCATTCCTTCATGCACCCCTAGTATGGGAAGGTATCAAGTATTTTGGGGGATCAACACAGGGGGGCTCATACAAGAAAGTCCATCAACAAAATTCACATATCTTCAAAGACCTGACAATGGAAAATGATTGGCATTTGTTTTTCCAGTGTGAGAGGGGTAACGAAACAGAGGAATCCACCATCTGAGAGGTAACCACATCCAGACAGAACACTTGGACTGCATCATTGCCAAAATTGAAGAATAAATTGAAATCCAGAAAGCAAGTTCTTAAACTGGTTTCATTCCCAGTCAGTTTCAGTACTGGAGACAAGCACCTTACAGCTGCTGTGCAGAAGAGCCCTAAATCTCAAAGCCATAAAGACTCCCCAAAGACTCCATGTGGTACATTTGGAGATCACAGAGGACAAATGTTTGCTAGACCATTGAGAAACTGCTTGATAAACAACAGAAAAATTAAAAACTGCTCAAAGGTATGTGTTCAGCAGAAATAGTAATTAAATCAGCATGGACAGATGGCAGAACAAGGCCTCTTCAAATGCAAAAGGAATAGGAGAACTTGAGGAGGCAATTAAGCAGCATCAACCCCCATCTCTGATGTAGATTCTGCAAATAGTCACCTGAGATAATAAGACTATTAGATTCAAGAGGTAGCCAGGAAGATAGTCAACAAAACAATGTTACACAAGAATTTCTGTATGGAGAGAATGAAAGAGACATGTTGGCTGACCCCATAAGAGGAAAAGTTGGCAGATAATTTTGGGACTGAATATCCTCTCATGTGAAAAGGATTAAATATGGATTAGAATATCAGGCTGATATCTGATGCCACTGGTATACCTACTTGCAGAAAATGCACTGTGACTCATGAAATATTGCACTGGAGACACCAATCCAAGGATCCCCAGAGTGAGGGTAGAAAATACAGGATCGTGTTCTTGTACGTTTATATAAAATCCCACATGGAGATATGTTTGATACTATATGCCCAGTGCAGTTTAGAAAATAAGGTAATATGTTGCTACCATGGATCCTAGGAGCTCTTATATACTGTACCTTGTATACTGTCTGATTTATCAAGGAATTAAAAGCTTTTGTCTTGTAAGAAATTTCTTAATGATCATTTGGAGAACAGGATTGGAAGTGTCCAGGATGCTGTCACTATCTCACTAAAGGCAAAATATATGTTGCTTCTCTTATCACACCTCCTGAAAACATTTTTTTCATAACTTGTAGTACAAAAGCAGGAGGAGATGGAGGAATAGACTTGCTTATACAGGGAAGGAAAAAAAGAGGTGGCAACAATAGAATGTGATGGACCACAACAGATGTCAGAGTTTGCTTTCAATGACTTTGTGAGGAAAGTCTTTTCTCCTCACTGCCTTAGGCAGAAGACTCTAAAGGAGTCTTGTGTGTTTACAGGAATGTTTCTTCCCTTGTCTAGGTTGCAGTCAAAAAGTGCCTTTGCACATTGATGACATGGAATAGAAGGAAACCTAACCCAAGGAATACTTTTTTGCTCAACATCAAAAAGGGAGACAAATCCTTATAATGCTGCTACTGGTGTAGGGGCAGTCAAAGGACACCAAGGGGATATTCAGAAATCACAGAGTGGCACGTGCACAAGGGCATGCACACTTTCCCTAAACATCACTCAGCTGTATAAGATTCTGATGAGGCTTTTATGGCGATACATCACCCCTATGTGGGACGCCATGATGGAATGTCTAACAAAACCTGATAATCGGGAGATGGAGCACAACCATTATAGAAGAAAGAAGAGCTGTTACAGAAAAGATTCATGAATCCAGAGGAGGAAGGAAACTTGAGACTCAGGTAAATCCAACTTAATTATGCTAGTATAAAATGATCTGCAGAATTGTTTTCATGGTAAACCAAGATGCACTCTGGGATTGGTGCACAGCAAGAGGCCGCATAGGAGTGATGCAATCCAAGGCCCCAGCCAGCCGCCCATTCCAGATGGTGACTAGGGCCTCAGCCAAACCACCCAATAGATCCTCAGGGAAAACCCCAAGCTCTCTCTGGACCTCCACTGGGTCCATCAATCACCTGGGGTGGGCCAATCAAATGGGCCTTGTCTTCCTACAGGGAGAGGTGACACCAGTGAGCCAAAAGGCAACCAGGGAGTGAACTGTCCATGGCAACAGACTGATATTAATGTTCTCCACTGCCAGATCACATCTCAACTGCCCCGAGACAAAAAACAGATCTAAAGAGCAGCCTCCGGTATGCGTTGGGCCATCAGTGGGTTGGGACAGGTCCATGGTTGCCATGGAAGCCATGAACTCCTGAGGCTCCCTGGACTCAACATCACTGGGTGGTAAATTGAAATCCTCAAGAACCAGCAGCCTTGGGGACTCTATTGCCAACCATAGAGGATGGAATCCAGCAGCTCAAGCAGAGGAGCTGCAGGGGAGCAGGGAGAGTGGTACACCAGCAGCAGTCCCAACTGTTCCCTCGAACTACCTTCAGCCAGAGTGCCTCACATCTGGTTATCTGCGGAGTGGAGCCCCTGAAAGCCTGTAATGATCCTGGATGACAACAGCCCCCCCTCCCCTGGGTTTTCAGGTGGTGCAAAACTCGAAACCCAGGTGGGTACATTTCCAAGAGGGGACACCCCCGGGGCCCAACCAGGTCTCAGTAAGACATGCCAGGTCGGCGCCCACCTACAAGATAGGATCATCACACATTAACCTGGTATTCAAAAGCAACAGCTGAAGTCCAGGGTCCCCAAGGATCCAGTTGCCTGGCATAGAGGGTAGAAGCTGAGAGCTGGATATCGGGACCACTTTCAAAGTATGGCCCACCCTCAGATTCTCAACATATCTCCTTCTGCCCATCATTGTTGAGATGGTCCAGCCTGCCCCCTCAGCAACCCCAGTGCACTACCAACCCTCATTACATTACCCTACTAGCAATAAAGATCTTCCCAGAAATCCAACTGGTTGCTGTATCTTGAGTTTTCTAGCCTCAGAGGGCTTGAGAGATGCACAGAAACCATGATGGCCCTTGTGAATGCATACATTGATTATGGAAGCTAGATGTAGATTAGAGCCTCAGCTCTACAATCCTATGTATATATTACTTTTTTTGGAAAAAAACAGATCAATCATATTATCTATAAATATGATTTATAGATCATATTTATAGATAATCATATTATCTATTAAGATCAATCATAAACTATAAATAAAATAACTTGTATGGCTGGTGTAGGTCTTCCGGGCTGTGTGGCCGTGGTCTTGAAGTTTTGTTTCCTAACGTTTCGCCAGCACCTGTGACCGGCATCTTCAGAGTGCAGGAGGACAAACAGGAGCAGTTCTCTCTGTGCCCAGGGTGATGTGACCCTTCTGTGGGTATTTATAGAGATCTGGGGGGAAGGGGGATGTGTGGGTGGGGTTGGGTTACTGAGTGGCTGCTTGTTTTGGTGTCAGCATCTGTGTGTATCTTCCTGGGGATTAGGCAGGGTTTTTTCTTCTATTGAATTGTTAATGAGGGGCTGCTGGGGGTGATTAGCAAGTTCATTGTGTGAACTGTTCACATGTCCTGGTGGCTGAGCTGAGTTCATTGACCTTTTGCAGGCTGTATTTTTCAGGATTGGTAGCCAGGTTTTGTTGATTTTTAGACTCTCCTCTTTTTTATTGAAACTGTGCTGGTGTTTGTGAATCTCAATGGCTTCCCGGTATAGCCTGGTATAGTGGCTGTTGGTGTTGTCCAGTATCTCTGTGTTTTCAGTATCTCTGTGTTCCCCCCCTTCCCCCCCCAGATCTCTATAAATACCCACAGAAGGGTCACATCACCCTGGGCACAGAGAGAACTGCTCCTGTCTGTGCTCCTGCACTCTGAAGATGCCGGTCACAGGTGCTGGCGAAACGTTAGGAAACAAAACTTCAAGACCACGGCCACACAGCCCGGAAGACCCACACCAGCCATCGTATGCCGGCCGTGAAAGCCTTCGACAATACAAAATAACTTGTACCTTTGTTTTTAGCACAAGGATAGCCTGTTGTTTTTCAGATTCATTTGTTGCTCTTTTATAGATCATATTTATAGATAATCATATTATCTATTAAGATCAATCATAAACTATAAATAAAATAACTTGTACCTTTGTTTTTAGCATAAGGATAGCCTGTTCTTTGTTTTTCAGATTCATTTGTTGCTCTTCCAGTTCCTGATTAGCATATGAGATCTCAATTTGTTTTACAGAGATTTGTTCATCTTTCTGTGCTTTCTCTCTCTTCAGTTGTGTGATTTCTTCTACCAAAACCTGTTTCTCTTTTAAATGATGCTCTGAAAGTAGAATTTATGATAAAATTCTTGCCAGCATAGGATAACATTAAAGTCCTAAAGCCGAACACTTTTAATAATAGCTCACTGTGACTGTGATCAAATTAACATAGTAGTAAACTAAATTAAATTAAGTCAAAACTTCAAGTCTGTTTTTTAGCATAACATTAAAGATGGGATGCATGGAAAGCTAGAATTTTCAAAAATGAGAAAAAGGACATTTTGTCATATATAAATAATTTATTTTGTGCATTATCTATCTCATCTATTCATGGCAAAATAAACATTTAAGCTGGGTGTTTTGTCTGATTGATTTAATAGAGATAGTTATGGTAGTCTATTGCAGCAAAAAGGAAAAAAAAAGTCTTATAGCAACTGAAAAACATCCGTGGTAGTATTAGCCAATGATTCTCAGATGGACAGTAAACCATGGAAGTCCACCAAGTTGTTTGCTGCAACTTTGCTGTAATAACAGGTCAGAACCTGCTGACCTCTCTCCATGCCTCAGTAGTCATATGATAAAAACCTATTTGCCACCTTGGTCTTTGCTTTGCACACACCAATGTTTATTTAATGGTTCACAATTGCAAAAAGTTTGAGAAACACTGACATAAGCTTGTGTGGAGTGTAGTCTACTTCACCAGATACATGGTTATCCTAAGATAGTGTTTTAATATTTTATACACACGCACACACAAATATTGTAGAGTATAAAGATGATCTTGATGGAGATACGCAAGCTCTGTTATGAAGGTGATGAGGGGTAAAAAATAGTTTAAGTCCACAAAACATAGATAATATTTGTAAGTGTCTCAGACAGACACCTCCCTAATTCACTGAACTGTAAGTAGTAAGAGGAGGTACAACACAATCAGACTTGCAAGACCCAGTTATTGTAACCAATCTCAATAAAAGTAGTTTTACCCTTCTTGTGGAGTAGATTTCTTGGTCTGGTCTTCCTAGTGGGCTGAAATATATATATACATACACATACACACACACACACAACATATACATACACACACACCATGAATGAATGGTGAAGAGAGCACAATGAACAGGAAGGTAGTGAAATACAGAAAATATGAAATATACAAACATATAGAAATATATCTGTTAATACTTAAGGAAGGTATATGGAATCTAATTAACTTGCTGATCTCGAAAAGCTAAGCAGGGTTGGACCTAGTTGGTACTTGGTTAGAAAACCACCAGGAGATTCCAGGGCTGGCAATGGAGTCACCAGAAGTCAAGTCTGACTTAAAGGAGATTTTACTGAGTAAACTCATGGACCTCCAATTATTGTCAAAATAAATTTATCAGCAACCTCAAAATGACAATGGTGAGGTCTGTTAGGATTTGGAATTCAGTAAACACTGGAAAGCCATAAATTCTCCATCCTTGTTCTGTGTGAACTCACTCATAAAACTTTATAAACCATGACTTATGTCTTAATGTATTATATCTGAACTCAGCAACTTTGATTTTTTTAACAAACTATGTTTAAAAAGAAGCTTCAAAAACCTCTCTTCTCATCATACAGAACTATGTATTTTAATATAAATGAAATTTAACATTATACAAGAGAAGTTTGTTTATGAGAATGGGGTTTTTTTTTCTCCTCCCCCTAAGACCTTTTGTTACCCTCAGTATCCACCTGAAATAATCTTCCCACTCAAATATATTCTGAAGGTATGTAGACATTCTCCTGTTCTGCCAACAGAACAACTTTACTGGATTCTACCCATGGTCTGCAATGTACTTAAAATGTCACATTACACAGATGCCCTTTTGTTTTACAACCTGTGTTTCCTTATGTGACAGAAAAAGGGAATTAAAATAGTCAGATCTGTATGGTCCATCTTGTTCCTTGAGATGAACAGTGATCAAAATGTGTTCTCTGCTGGCTGAGTCATGGCTGGTGAGTCAAGGTGTTACCTGTAGCAGCATCAGAATGTAGAACATTCTGCTCCGAAAGATTTTGTGCCTTATTTTATGCATTAAAAAAAAACCCCAAGTATTTGGCTTAGGTGACAGACAGTTATGGTGAAATAATGTCCATTGGGTCGCAAAGAGACAAAAGCAACTAAATGACCTAACAACAAAATTTAGCTTGTATCCTATTTAATGTCTGTATACCTGTTATTGCATTTTAATGTGAGTCTACTACTGTTTTGTTTTTGTTTGGTACAATATGACAACAGAGATTACCCAATACTGGGGAATGTAGTACTTGGCTTTCACATCCTAATGACTAGAGTTAATCGAGACAGGTTATTTATCTGAATGAATCAAATGAATTTATTCTAAAGAACTGCATAATGAAGAAATATATATTTCTGAAAATAGCATGATGGTTAAAATCATAGGTACTGATGTCCTCAACTGGATAATGGCCGTAAAGGAAAAAGATCAAAAGAAGCACTTTAGACAATCCAAAACAAAGTAAGAGGAAGGAGCAAACATTCTTCAAAGCTAATACTGCAGAAAATAACCATATTTACATTAATGAAAGAAAATGCAATAACATTTTAAAAGAGGAAATATAGTGAACATATGACGGGCTAAATCCAGATTTCACTGAGACTAAAATACGATTAACTTAGTGTTGATCCAACTTTATGAAATTGGTAGGGAAGAGGATTGTAGAACACATAGCAGAAGCAGTTTCAGTAACAGTGAATAGTACCAACAATATTACCAACAAAACAGAGGATAATTCAAGAATCCTGTCTTGAATTATAACATTTGGGATTCATTTGAGCTCATGAAATCGCGGAAGTGGATAGGGTTCTCTGTAGTATGAACAGCACTATCTGTGATTTAGATCCATGTCTCTCCTGGCTTCTTCAGGCAGCAAGGGGTCAAGTGAATGGCTGATTCAAGAGATGGCTAATGCTTCTTTTAGAGAGGGTATGAGGCTTTTAGCCTTGAAAGAGCTGGTGCTGCACTGTCTTTCAAAGAAGCCATCTCTCAGTCTACCTCGTGTCCAACCATCCCCTAGAAGTTGTATTTGGGGGATCTTTGTTCAGCTGGATGTGCCAGTTGTGGTCATATCTGGACCAGAATGCCTTGGCAACAGTAACTCATGCCCTTATCACCACACCATCAGTTAGATTACTGTATTTCAATTTCCACGGGATTACCTTTGAAAATAATTCAAAAGGCTTAGCTGTTACAAAATATGGTGGCCAAGGTGCTAGTGAGTGAGAGCTGCTATGCAATCATTCATAGTTTCTATGCTGTCTTCCTATTTTTAATTTTTTTATGTAACTTCCAGGAATCAGATTGAGCAGGGTGATATAAAAGTATTATAAGCAAATACAATTTGCCCAGTTTTGTGCTGATGTTAAACCTGCTTGGAGCTGAAGCTGAATTGTGTTAATAGGCTATGTAGGACAAGTAGGACATTTACATCTGCATATCATACTAAATTATAATGTGGTTTGCATATTTGTGCCTTGTTGTGATATGTAAGTTCAGCCAATTGTGGATTAGTCAATAAACCATGGTTAAATAAGCAATTCAGGTTTACCTAATTGCCCAGAACAGCTGCTGATTTAGAACACAGGTCTGTACAATACCAGTACTTAGAACACTACATTTTCCCTTCCCCCTGAATTAACACCGGACTTGCTTCCAGACTGATCCTGGCTAAGCATCTTCTGGAGGAAAGCTTTAGCAAGGCATCATTTTTTACTAAACCCAAGACCACACTATTTACATACTAAGGAAACTGATTTTACTTCATCTCCACTTAATATATTTGAACTGCCTTCTGGAGACTAATTTATAATCAGTTAATCAACACATTAACATTTCCTTTTAGAATTTTGTTCTGCCTAATTAAAGACAAGAAAGAGAGAAAATATACTATTTCCTGAAGACATATTTGAAGCAATAATATACAATTTCACCACAGGATGGTGCTATTTTGAAAAAAATAAAATAAACGGTCATCTGAAGCTTGAAATGTACACTTAATATTCGGTTTTTCAGGATGGTCACAGTCAGCAGTTTCAACAAACGGTAATACACAGTGGAATGAGGTAGCTAACATTGTGAATTTAGAGCGAGATTAAAAGTCTGTTCTTGTCTTGTCTTCCCTTCCAATGCTTGCTTGTTTGCATTTATTGTCTGTTTAAATATATCTTTCTATTTACTAAGGAGCATAAGCATATGCAAGATGTGGAAAATCCTAGTTCTTCAAAATAATTTTCAGCATGCCTTTACCAATGCTGAGCCTTGGCGGTAATTTCATTCATAGTCACATAGTTCCTCATAGTCCAGAGGAAAGAATGATTACTATTATCCAGAAAAGACCATTTAGAGGTTCAAGTATCTTGGATGGTTTTACTAATGTTTCTTACTCTTTGGCTATTTTTCTGTATTGCAAAGAACAATACAACAGCTGGACATATGCAACACCTCATTTCCCTATCTACAATGGCACCACTTAATGATTTCAGTGAGGGTGTGTGGAGTTTTTTTGCCAGTGCGATGGAAGTGATTTGCCGTAAATTTTTCTGAGATGTTTTTCAAAAATTAGAAGTCAACAGAAAATTCAAATGTTTATTAAATATAAAAATTCTTAGGACTGTCGGAAAAGGTAGCACCAAATCTACAACATTTTAATAAAGATGAAAAAAATGTTTACCATCAGCCATATTGATCTGGTTATTAAGTTGGTTTCTTTCCATCTTCAGCATGTTTAAACCACTTTTCTTTCGCTTCAGTTCCAGATGGAGGCTATCAGCCTGACACTGTAATGTCTATGAAAGGATAAAAATACAATGAGCTTAATTAATTATATGGTTACACAGAAAGAACAGAGAAGTTCAGTATCTTAAGGAGTCTGTTTTAAATACATCAGTGTTGTCCAAACTTGGCCGCTTTAAGATGAGTGGACTTCAACTCCCAGAATTCCCCAGCCAGCATGGCTGGCTAGGGAATTCTGGGAGTTGAAGTCCACTCATCTTAAAGTGGCCAAGTTTGGACATCACTGAAATACATGTTCTGATAAATTGGCTTTTAGACATAATACTGAAAAATTTCCATACATACATTTCAGATGCACTTGTTGGTAGTTAGCTTCGTTGTTTTCTTTGTGTTTTCATTTTTTTATAGCAAGTCCAAAACTGACTAATACATTTTGAAACTGCTGGAAGAAGCTACAGTGTTACCTGGAATTTTAGGCTTCATTATTAGCTTTTTAATAAAGGTGATATTAGCATTTTAGCATGGCATCCATGCTTCCTTTTGAAGTTCAAGAAACGATGTTTTCTTTTCAACCAAAGCAATTTCTTATTTTGATATGCAAGAACTAGCCTTTCCAGCAACTGAACAATAGGGAGCGTATTCTGGAAGTCCTTGAATACACTTGCAAGTATTAAGAAAGATACAAATTTGACTGGGAAAGGGGGTGATGTAACCCATAAATTTACACCTGTGGAATGTTATCTAGGATTAATGTTCTGTATTATTTCTCATATCTAATTAATGTCTCTTATTGTATGATCTGTTGCTTTCTGATGCATCGCATACAGTATACCAAATGTATCATTTATTTCTATACCCTATATAAAGACTGGACCCCCCCTTAATAAATGCTTTTCACTTTGCCTGAAGTACTCATGATTTGTGGTGTCGGAAAAAGCCACTTTGCAAAGTTAGTTGCTCTCTCAAATTCAGAAAAATAGGTTCCATCAACTCCATGCCAAATCACCTGAGTTTCCAGGCAACAACAACAGTACTTTCACATTCTTCTAATAATAACTTATTAAGTGTAAGTAAATATGCAAAGTATTGCTATGCCATTATTTTTCAAATAGAGATTAAAAAATTACCTGTAGTTTTTGCAACATATGTTCCATTTCAGATGCAAGGAGAGGCTGAAGATTAATTGCTTTTTTAGTCTGTTCACGAGTAATAACAAAAAGTTAAGGCAAAAGGATGAAATTAATGTTAACTGAATAGATTCCTTTCATTAAAATTTAAAACAGAAAATAGCTGAGCAATTCTCATTCAGTTTCCACATTAATAAAATATTTGACTTGAACATTCCAAATAATCTTTTGAATATCCTACCCCTATTATTCTTTAATTCACTGATTTTTAGTTAACTGTAGTCAGCAATGCACAGGATATAGAAAATTAGCTTCCAGTTCAAGGAAATAAATTTGCTGTTGAAGATTCTTGATGTACTCAGATTCTATGCTTAATGATGTGTTTTCCATTTCTAAAACCAGAAAAAAAATTAAATATGAAACATTTAATTATAAAGCTGTATTCATTGTGTTTTTCTTTTTTTTTAAAAAAATAAGAGTTTTACAGTTATACTTAACATTCTCTGGCTAACTTCTCAAACAGCCATTTTGATGCAATGCCCTGGATAAGCCAATGATGTGCAACAGGGAATTTTAAATTGTGCTGGCTTATTTCTTCCTCCTGTTCAGGAAGCATTCACAGGGGGGTGGGAAGGTGTCAAAACAGGCAAAATGGTGGCTGTGGCATTGTTATGGGAGTATGATGGCTAGGGAATTCTGGAGTTGAAGTCCACACATTTTAAAGTTGCCAAGTTTGAAAAACACCGGTTTAAACTAACCAACTCAAACTAACCAACAAAGAGCTGTATAGAAAACCTATACTATGCTATGGTGAATAAGATACTCTTTCATTAGGCTATTACAGGAGATGGGGAAAAGTCAATAGAATAACTTTACTATACTTGACAGTTGATTAAATATATTAAATTTTGGCAAGCAGCTTCCATCAGTATTTAGCTTTTATATTACTATAAATCCACCCATATATACATACATATATACAGTACATTGCCATCATGTGTTTTTTTTCAGAGTAAGCAACATTATGCAGAGTGCAGAAAATGAGTAAGAAATCAAAGGGGTGAGATAGCAAAAATAAAGCATAACTAACATTAATTTTAACATCAACACTTTCACCATATATTGCTTTGTATCCTTAGAACCTCTTTGCTTCCACCACTTCAAACACTGGCTTTTGATCCTTAATTTTCTCTCCTCTCTCTTTCTGAGGACCTTACCAACTGCTCACATATCAAACTCCCTATAACAAAGTGGGAACAGCCATTTCCATTTCTTCTGTCAAACGTTCATTTCTTGTAACAGACCACATACTACCCACTACCTTTCTACCAGCATTTGCATGTCTTAAACTGTCTCCATTTTCCCATCTTCAGTAAACATTTCAGCAAAATACCCCAATTCATCTACTTGCTCCAGTTTTTTATCATTAAAATATAACTTCTAATCATTTACTCCATTGCTGTGTCAAACACAACAATCCTAATAGCTGATATGTTGATTTTCATTTTCATATTCCTTGTTGCATCATGCCATCTAAGCTAACATTTGCTGCAAATCAATCAGTGTTATCTGCATAAAAGTAGGTGAACATTTATGTCCCTAATAAAAAGACCTGTACAATCACCATAAACATTCCTGATAAAATTATCTATAAATATGTGAAGTAACCATAGGGACATTACCCGTCCTTGTCTTATTCCTTCCTCAATGTTAACCCATTCACTAAACATTTCATTCATCCTCATGCATGCTTTACTTCGATCGTATGATACCTTTATCACATTCAACTAATCTTCAACCCCATGCTCATGAAAAACATTCTAAAGTTCAAGGCTATTCACATTATCATACGTTTTCTCTAAATTAGCAAATGTGCAATAAACTTTCTTTCCCACATTCATACATTTCTCAGTGAACTGCTGAAAAGCAAAGGTCTGATCTGAACAACCTTTCTGATATTAAAATAACCCTGCATGTCCTAAATTTGGCTCATTGTCATGTCTTATACTCTGTAAGTCAGAATTCTGCCAAACATTTTCCTAGACACACCAAACAACCCCCCCTGTAGTTTTGCATTTACCCTTACTAGCTTTCTTTTCTATAGGAGAAAACTAGCACAATTCTTCCAATCCTTGGGCATAGCTGTAGTCCTTACCCAGGTGTTAAGTAGGCTGTACAGCCACTCCATAAGAAAAAAATACATCCATTAGCTTTTCTCCAGTTGCACCAACTGGACCTGCAGCCTTACAATGGTTCCACATTCTCACAGCATTTATATTTTCAAGATTTTTCCCCAGGAGATTAATATTTATTTTAATTCTGCTCTTTGACCTATCACTATAATTCCTATGTATATCTTAAATACTTATTTCAGCATTCCCTCACTTCAACTTCATTCCCAATCATTTCACCATTTTTATTTTCAGTGCTGTTCACTCCACTGGAGGCTTCTTGTTTAGCTCACAAGAATCTTTCTCCTATATACAGTACATGTTTTTCCTCACACACAATCCCTTTCACTTCATCATGCCACCAAGCAGTCTCCCCATTAGCTTAACTCACCAGACTTCTGTGGCACTCTGTAAAATAATGCTTTTCACCCTGTGCCAGACAGCTTCTGTATCTCTTTCCTTATCCACTTTTCCATCTGGGAGATTAATTTGCCTTTTAAATCTTTTTGATTGAAAAAGTATCAAAATGACTCATACTTTTTCTTCCTGTGGTCATTCTTCTTTAACTCCATTTTGTCCAAAGATAAAATGTTACCAAAGGAATTCCTGTTCTGCATTCATAATCTTTCATCACCCTTGAATCCTTCACTAATTCTCTCAAAACAGTTAAATCGATAATGCTTTAAATTTATATTCATTCCCTTGCCATATGTATGCATAAACTGAAACACATGTTTGAAAGAAACAGATATTTTTCTAAGTACCCACCAATCACCATTCTAATTCATTCTTAATTCTCTGAATGGCCAAATTATTTACATCTATTTATCAATGTCCCCTAACAGAATAATCACATACTCCCCCATTACATTAGTTCAAAATCAGAGGCTTTCATGGGGGGTTGTCAAAAAGTCTGGATGGTGGCTACAATCATGAGATCACAACCCTACACCTTTTTTTATGTGCCTCTTGATTCTTATAAAAAAGGGGCAGGGTTTTCATTGCACAGTTGCAGCCACCACCTTGACTTTTTTTTTTTTTTAGCTCCCCTGCAGATGCCACTGTTCCAAATATTGCATGATTTTTCTGAAAATTCATATCTGATTATTACATTGCCATAATTCATTAAAGTGTAACAACCTATGGATTCCTACTTTGATATGTGCCCACAACACCTCAGATGATACCATACTTTCTGACATACATTTAGCCCCTTCACTCATAATTAAACCTACACCTTCACTTCCCTTTGATATGTGCCCACAACACCTCAGATGATACCATACTTTCTGACATACATTTAGCCCCTTCACTCATAATTAAACCTACACCTTCACTTCCCTTTGATATGTGCTCACAACAGCCCAGGAGATACCAGTTCATACTTTCTGACATTCATAATTCACCTTCACTTCCCTCCATATAGTCATCAAGTCTACAAGATCAAACTACCTTCATTCACATATTCTTCTCCTTCCTTAGTATGACAAACAAACAATATACCTTTCCTTTTCTTCCTATTTCATTTTGTTCATTAATTCATCCATCTACCATTTACTCTTCTTGCATTCCAAATCACAACCTTCAATATGCCTTGGTCATCACTAGATGGGCTCAAAGAAACTTTGCTGCTGTACCATATGCAGCATTCCAGGACCAGTCAGTTTTGGCACATTTTGTCCAGTGTTACACAAATACAACCAAAGCCTAGTTTTACCCAAGCTTGCTTAAGCTATTCTATATAATTTAGTAGGATCTCTACATTTATCTGGCAAATCAACAGAGTTACCCATATGCCACCATCTAGGAGGTATACACAGTGTACTAACAGATATACTCAGTGGATAATAAATCCTCTCACTTCATAAAAGCTATTACTGGGAAGCCATTGATCACAAAATAAATAATAAAAAATAAAATCAAAAGAATGTCTTCCCCACTTTATAAAGTGAGATCTAGAGGTGGCTCCCTTACTGATCTAATCTCTTGTGTGCATGTGTTCTTTTTAATATCACTATGTTTGACATATTTGTTTTATATTTTTTGCTGTATGCTGTCCAGAGTCACTTCCTATGAGATGGGCAGCCACATAAATTTAATAAATAAATAGATAAATAAAATGTACATTTTCAAACAGAAGGCATAACTCCCTAAAATTAGTTTTTATTTTGAAAATGCCATGGGGCTTTTTTGGGGGTGGGGGGAAGGGAGATTGTGCTAAATGACTGGCCCAAGACTATCACATGATTTGTGTGGTCAAATGGGGAACTGAATATGGTGTGCCAGGTTCCAATCTTTCACTCTTCAACTCCAATCAGGTCCAACCACTGGTGAGTTTGCAGAAATTTTGCTTCAAAACTCCCTAACTACTCTATTATTATAGGGCAATTGTTTCATTATGCAATAAACATCATGGGTATCCCCTTGGAATATTTGAAATGGTACCCTTTAAAAGGAGATTGTAATGCATACATGCTATTTAGCAATGTGCACTGAATAAACAGAGTAAAATTCTATACATGCTTATTCAGAAGAAAGTTCCAATGAGTTCCATAGGGTTTCTCCCTGGTAAGTTAGTACAGGACAATACAGTTGTTGTTATTATTGTTTTAATTGATCAAACACAAATGCTCATGATTCACATATTGGATATTTTCACTGTTGATGTTTCATTATAGTAAAGCCAGTAACCCTCCCAAGAACGTTTATCTTGTTTTCCTAAAAATAATACAAGATTATTCACTTTAAACTTTTTGCTGTTTAGCAAGTATACTTGCTCACCATCATTCATGCAATTATGCTTTAAGTCTGAGCAAGCAATTTGATCCAAGTATAATACTCATATATTATTATACTCCTGATCCAAGTATAATACTCATATATTATTTATTTATTTATTTATTTATTTATTTCTACCTTGCTATTACAATTTCTCAAAATGCAGTTTGTGTTCATTTCTGATGATTCTCTATCAAACAAAACAAAGATGTCTTTTATTGAGAGGAAGATTTTAGAGGTCAACTGAGGCTAATTTAAAGCAATAATTAATACCAATGTTGTTAAATGATGATTCAAGCACCCTGCATTTTACAATTTTTCCACCAGGAGCCACCCTGTGCTGTGCAGATTTATCTTGGAATTAGACATTTTCTTATTTCATTCCCAAGAACTTCAGCCCAGTACAAACCCAAAGAAGAGATCCGTGCATGTACAGCCATTACACTTTTAAGCTCTGTTGTATAAGGAAGGGTACAAGATGTAGACTGAATCACTGCAACACAATTAGTAGAAAGCTGGGCTCCTACAACATGCAAACTCAACAACCTTGGACTACAAACCACAATGGTTAAAGTACATTAAGTCATAGCACCGGGCCAGTCATAATGTGGCTTATAATTGTATTTGTGGTAAACCGTGCATTTTGCACCCCCAGTGTTTTGCACACCAATTTGTTTGCGGTTTGTTAATCACAGCTGATGGACGAGCGTGTGTTGAACCCAGCATGAGCAAATGGATTCAGGGAGGGTTCTTCTGTAGCAATTGCTAACCACACAACTTTCTTGGCACGGACTTCCATTAGTTGTTAAACACAGCAGAGGCAGGCTTCCCCCACGACTAACCACAAGAAGTGGGCTGTTCTCTGAAGCATTTTCGGTCACTCAGGCCAGGAAAGAACGGCGTGGGGAAGGGCGATTGCGGGCAAGAAAGCTCCACAGGGCACGGAGGTACCGCAAAGTCTTACCTTTCTGGAGCGAGCCGAGCTCTCCGGTAAAAGGCAATGCAACTACTGGCCACTTTCGTTTCCACGGCAACTTCCAGGCTGGGGAAACAGCTTTGCCCGTTTTCCTTGTGAGCCGACGTCAGAGGCAGGAGGGCGGGCAACGGAAGCAGGGCTGGGCTGGGCTGGGCTGGGCTGCGCGGGCCCGTCGGGGGAAGGCGAAGAGGATAGAAAGAAGCGAGAAGAGCTAAGCACTCGGCGGACGAAAGAGGGCAGGTTCATGCTGAGTTTGCCTCACGGCAACCCCCGTTGCCAAGATTTCCTTAGACACTGGCAAAACAAGACAAGACAAGCGGGCATCGCCCCCAAAGCCTGCCCCCCGTTCCAGACGCAGAAGAGGCACATCATCTTCTTAGCGCGAAGCCTGGCTCATAAAGCCGAGCTGCTCTCCGGCGCAACCCCTTTCGGATGGAAGGCCGTTTTCTTGGCAAGAGGCCGCACCTGAAATTGCCCGATTCCTACCGTCGCCCTTCAGGTGTCGCTGGACGAAAGGCAGGTCCGCCCCCCGCCCGTGCGCCGCTCGCAGTTTGGTCTCGCGCCCCGGGCTTCCCGGCTCCGCGCTTCCAGGGCGGCTGAGCCAGTTACCTCCCGCTCGGGCGTGGCGCAAAAAGGAGTCGCGGCGAAGGAGCGCTGGAGCTCGGGCGGGGTCTCTCGCGTCTCTGGCCTGTCCCCATAGAGGTAGAGTCGGCAGAGCTGAGACGGGCAGTGGTTAAGGACGAAGCGAATACAAGCAATCCAAAGGTTCGCAGCTTCGTCCGACACAGGCTGGTCGCGTTTTGCTTCAGGATAAAATAAACCTGAAGTGAAGGGGGAGAGGGTGCAAGACACTGGAGGGCGATTTTTGAGCTCGGGGGGGTCAGCTCGGCGGAGCGCCGATTAGCTCAGGCGAAGGTCTTGCCATTTGCAGGGAGGGACGACAGCCCCAGGTTGCTTTGACCATGGTTTTAGGATCTGGGGGGTGAAATTGTGCCTTTCTGGAGTAGAATTTAGTTACTTAAATTTCCTTTAGTTATAATGACCAGGTAACATACATTGCCCTAAAAACTAAGCCATACCACGAAGCTATGCAGTCCCACGATGATCTGCAGTGGTGACTGAACAAAATAGATCCACCTTTGGAGCTCCCTGCTGACTTCCCTGCTAAAAGGTTAAATCAGGGCTTCTGAATACTTACTGTTGGGGCATAAATATGTCCGTGAGCCAGACTGAATAAATTGGGTAGTGGGGAAGGGTATGAGCAACTGACTCACATTCTTAAAGCAGGCAAGAGTTAAAGGCATTCTTGCAAAGGAAAGGCATTACATTTCCCTTCTAAGGATGATGAAGTCAGCACACACAACCTGGGTAATGTGAAGAGTCTTGGATGCTGACAAGGTACCAGGCCACTGAGAAGGATCTTTAAAATAAGCTTGAGTTACAGATTGTAACTTAGATTTTTCTGTAGATCAAAGCTGTGATCTTCTGTTTCAGCTTTGGGGCTTTTCCAAAGCCAGCTGAGCTCAGATATTGGGTATAAAAGCCACAAGATTTTAAGGTTAAATTGATTCCAATTATTATTAAAGCGTTAATGTATTTTTAGTGTAATTAAATGAGGGTATTATTGTTAAAGCAACTGAATTGATTGCTTTTTTCAAATAATATGCTGTGTGCAGCTCTTCGGATTCAATGGCAAAAGATGCTTGGGAGCATGCAGAGGCGCTCATGTGGCTCTGTCTGCAATTCTTATAGCAACTAATTTTTTTTCCCCAGGATCATACCACTACCCTCCAAAGCTGCACTGATTCCAGGAAAAGACACTTGTAGTTGTGCATGCTCTCAAGCAGTATTTTGTCTTTGAATCCAAAATGCTGCTTTAATAAATCACTTTACTGCATTAGAAAGTCATTAAAGCCAAATAAAATAGGAGATTTTATTGTCCTTAAGAGACTTCTCATGAATAATTTGGATCGGTTTGGAAAGCACTTTTTTGGTTTCAGATCTGAAGTGCTGACCTGTCCTAATATGTACCATTTAAAAACAAAATTGCAATATCAGAAAAACCAAAAAAACCACATATTAGTTTATTATTCTGTTTTGAAAAGAAGGCAGTCATATGCTTTTAGTCTAAGCAAGCTTCAAGTTAGAGAGAGATATAAATCAATGATTTAATTAATGCTAAATTTATATTATTTAAACAATGCCATCATTTTTTAACCCAAAGAGTTCCTAATTTAAAATACAACAGAGGGACACAGGATTAGTAGGGAGAGTATAATGCTATTGCTTCAGTTGCACCTACCTGAGCTAGACTGGTACTGCTGCACCTATTTCTGTATTATTTTTCTCTAATTTTGGGGGGCTTCTGTTTTTTCAACCATTGCCTACTAAGCATTTTTCATGGAGTCATTTTTATTCTACACCGAGCTTTCTGCCTCTTAGCCTCTCAGATCACTTGAGTGCAGAGTCTGCTGCAGCAGCACAATTGAAGCATTTTATTAATGAAATAGCAATATTTACATAAGCACTTTCTACTTGCATGACATATAGTGAGAAAATGTATTTTTAAACATTTGAGCAGAATGAAATAAATTGCATAAATAACCATTCACACCCTTTTGAGAGAGGCCGAAACACCTCAATGCCTCAATGTGGCTTGATGGAGACGTGATTTCTTATCATGGAGTTGTGAAAATCGCCTAGGTGAATGCCTGCAGAGCCAACTGAAATGTCTCCAAGCACGACATAGCAAATGGTAACACACTGAAACTGTTTTGTTGTAGTTATTAAAGAAAGTAGAATATGCTGAATTATACCATTTACATTTCTAGAATGTGACATGCCAAATGTTATATTTACACTTCACAGTGTTATATTAAACATTGTAGTACTCTAAATACCTACAGTGCTGCATAGGATAATGGAAATCAAGAAAGTCAAGAAACTTGGATACAAAAGATTTGATTTTGAAGCCATTTTTCTGAACAAACTTGAGTATAGTAGTTAACTTTTTTTTTCATTTTTTTTTCATTTCTATAGCACTTTTTCCATAGAGCTATAAAAAGACCTCAGCTTATGTCTGTGACCTGAAAAATGAAAGGTCTGGAAAATGAAATAGGACTAAAAAGTCTTGGTATAAACTGCACCAAGGGGTATTCAGCTCCTTTTCAAAATTCTTTGATGAGGAAGACAAGGAATTTATTACAGAATGGGAACAAATTTCATGATACACACTTCATATGCTTCTGTGATGAAACCTGTTACGTTATTGCATGTAATTGCAGTGACATGATGCTAGATTCCAAGATGACATTGGATACATATCCTGTGCATACCATTGACAGGTTAATCCTACAGTATTTTTGTACAACTGGGAAAAAAAGGTCAGAAACCTGCTAGGAAAAACACTCTGAAACAATTTGGCATATACAGTGGGGCAAAAAGCCACAAATTGTGCAAGTTCTCCCACTTAAAAAGATGAGAGAGGCCTGTAATTTTCATCATAGGTATACCTCAACTATGAGAGACAAAATGGGAAACAAAATCCAGAAAATCACATTGTCTGATTTTTAAAGAATTTATTTGCAAATCGTGGTGGAAAATAAGTATTTGGTCACCTACAAACAAGATGTCTGGCTCTCACAGACCTGTAACTACTCCTTTAAGAGGCTCCTCTGTCCTCCACTCGTTACCTGTAGTAATGGCACCTGTTTGACCTTGTTATCAGTATAACCTGTCCACAACCTCAAACAGTCACACTCCAAACTCCATTATGGCCAGATGAAAGAGCTGTTGAAGGACACCAGAAAGAAAATTGTAGACCTGCACCAGGCTGGGAAGACTGAATTTGTAATAGGCAAGCAGCTTGATGTGAAGAAATCAACTGTGGGAGCAATAATTAGAAAATGGAAGACATACAAGACCACTGATAATCTCCCTTGATCTGGGGCTCCACGCAAGATCTCACCCCGTGAGGTCAAAATGATCACAAGAACGGTGAGCAAAAATCCCAGAACCACATGGGAGGACCTAGTGAATGACCTGCAGAGAGCTGGGACCAAAGTAACAAAGGCTACCATCAGTAACGCACTACGCCGCCAGGGACTCAAATCCTGCAGTGCCAGACGTGTCCCCCTGCTTAAGCCAGTACATGTCTGGGCCCGTCTGAAGTTTGCTAGAGAGCATTTGGATGATCCAGAAGAGGATTGGGAGAATGTCATATGGTCAGATGAAACCAAAATAGAACGTTTTGGTCTAAACAACTCGTCGTGTTTGGAGGAGAGAGAATGCTGAGTTGTATCCAAAGAACACCATACCTACTGTGAAGCATGGGGGTGGAAACATCATGCTTTGGGGCTGTTTTTCTGCAAAGGGACCAGGACGACTGATCCGTGTAAAGGAAAGAATGAATGGGGCCATGTATCGTGAGATTTTGAGTAAACACCTCCTTCCATCAGCAAGGGCATTAAAGATGAAACGTGGCTGGGTCTTTCAGCATGACGATGATCCCAAACACACCGCCCAGGCAACGAAGGAGTGGCTTTGTAAGAAGCATTTCAAGGTCCTGGAGTGGCCTAGCCAGTCTCCAGATCTCAACCCCATGGAAAACCTTTGGAGGGAGTTGAAAGTCCAAGTTGCCCAGCGACAGCCCCAAAACATCACTGCTCTAGAGGAGATCTGCATGGGGGAATGGGCCAAAATACCAGCAACAGTGTGTGAAAACCTTGTGAAGACTTACAGAAAACGTTTGACCTCTGTCATTGCCAACAAAGGATATATAACAAAGTATTGAGATGAACTTTTGATATTGACCAAATACTTATTTTCCACCATGATTTGCAAATAAATTCTTTAAAAATCAGAGAATGTGATTTTCTGGATTTTTTCCCCCATTTTGTCTCTCATAGTTGAGGTATACCTATGATGAAAATTACAGGCCTCTCTCATCTTTTTAAGTGGGAGAACTTGCACAATTGGTGGCTGACTAAATACTTTTTTGCCCCACTGTAAAATGAGCAGTCTACAAAAGCAGTATGTCTAAACTCAAGAGACCTAACTTTCCTCTACAAACTGGGACTAAATTTAAATGGTGGGACTCTCTGGATGTTCACCTTAACTTTCCAGACTTCGTAAAATATCAAAAGGACATCAATCATAAAAAGGATGTCTATTATACATGCTATCGTGCTCTTGTAGAATAAAATGCCTCATCAATGAAACTAACTTGAAACAATCTTGTTTTGAGGAAGTATCAATGCAATATAAAAACATTTTATCCATGCATTATCCCAAATGCATAAAACTGGAGAGCAGGCTGCGTATACCAGTCTTGGCCACTTAGACCCCTGATTTTGCCGCGTTGAATATCTGTGTCTACAGGGAAGTTCTACACATAATGGAGCTCAGTAGACTACTTGGCACCACCAATCCCACTTGCATTCAGCTGAATGTTGTTAGAATTTTCTTGCAGACCTTACTGGGCAATAAGGCTGTGCAAAGCATTCAAGAGAGGTGCACTGCAACATTTGTTGGCACAAGTGAAGCATTCTCAATGTATTAAAGCAGCTGCATCCTTTGAAAGGAATGCATAGCTACCTAACTGCAAATGCAAGTCCCAAGGGCATGCATAAACACTTCCATTGGCTTCACCCATGCACAGAAAGCTATGGACAGCCTTCAGAGTAGTCTTATGAGCCTTCAGAAGGATGCAGCTGCTTTAAAGCTTTCAGATTCTTCATGCAGGCTGATGAATTATACCCATTCCAAATGTTTTGCATAGTTCAGCTGTCCAACATGTCAAAGAATTAGCCGAAAGGGCAACACACAGGAAAATATAGGCAGGACAAGAAAATGTGTTCCCATACTTAATTTCAGGTTTCACCAGCAAAACACGTTATAAGAACACATCCACATTTCTGTTATTTATTTGACTCTGTGCAGTATGTGTGGGAAAGGAAAATACATTTTTAGAATGCTTGTATATCTATACAACAAAAGCCCAAAATGTCTAATCAACTTCATATGCATATTAAGCTTTTTAAACAATTTATTGAGATTATTTGTTCTCCACAATGTGTGAACTTAACTTTTAATAAGTTATTTATTAAAACAAATGGTGAAAACTAAGTTAATCCAATGAAACAGGCATCGAATCAGTAGTTTCTTTTAAAAAGTTTATTAGGCTGACATTGCTATGAAAGTTAGTGTGCAATTTTTTAAAAACACTATTAATATCTCTGCACATAAATAGCCATAACCTGCTTACCCAAGGTACAATTTTTGGATTAAATTAATATGTATGGTACATATTTATTCTGATTTTTCTTTATCTTAATCGATTACAAACGGTCTTGAAGATCAATGGAAAACAAAAACAGAAGTATTTTTTATGCTTCTGATCATTAATGTTACCATCAGCTGTTACTGATAACACTTGATTACTGGAGTTTATTATTCCATAAATAGCATTAAATTTTCAAAACAGAAAATGAAAAACACAGTTGTAACTGAACAGCTTTATGGTAACCAATTAAAAAAAAAGTTAAAGCTTCATTTGTTTTAAGAAGCCCTGTCCAGCAGGACATACATTAGCAGCAGAACACTTCCCTTTTGTGTCTTGAATACTGTATTATATATATGTGCATGCAAAATCCACATACTATTCAATCAAGGAATTAGATCTACATTCATCAGGACATGTTTATTTCAATACACGTAGTACACACGCAATATAGAAAAGAAACTTATAGGCCGTTTTTAAACAAAAAGGCACTTGCTTAGTACAAGACGATATAAAACATTTTGGATGTAGCTTCAACCAACATGAACCACAGATAATAGCCACTGGTGTACAATACCAACCTAAATGTTCAGAAAGATATTGGGAAAATATTGCCTCAAATTTGTTACTGAAATACATTACAAAGCTGCAACACAGTTGAGTATCGGAAATATATTGCTCCTTAATATGCTGAAACCTATCTAAAATACAGATGGATCATTGTCATAAAAGTTGAATGGCTATTATCCATTGATAACAGCCATAAATCTCTAAGTGGAAACCCCCTTTAAAGAAGTAGTATGCTGATATGCTGGGACCAAATAACAATAAACAATTATTGTGTTCATGTTCTGTCTTTGGTATTTCAAAAGTATTAAGCTAAATAGTACTGGAAAGCAACTCTTGGACTAGATGGAGCTTTAGCCAGAACCATCAAGTCAATTCTTATAACTAAAAATGGGATGACACAGGTAAGAATTAATTTCAGTAAATACAAACAGAGTATGTTGTATCTAGTGCTTAGAGGACTCTGAAATGCAAACTCTAGATCTTGGATTATGAGTAATTACCATGCTTCAGAAGGACAACTGTTTTCATATCCAACCTATTACGAAAAAGTAGTTGGTATAATGGGGTCATGGGTCACAATGATGCCAAAAGAGGCCAGTATATCATATTGCAATACTACAATTCCTACCTCTCATTTTTCATTTCATGAACCATTTTCTCCATTAACTGGCTTAATAGAGACTGGAAGTAATTTTATACAATGCATATTACTGATAAATTGCTTCCTTTTAGAACTTCCATGCAAAGAAGAAAATTTATGCTAAAAAGCAAGAGTTGTTTAATTTGGATCAACAGGATAAAACAAGGAATAGGAGTGATAAAGCTTATCAAATGTACTTTTGTCCATGTTCTTCAGTATTATGAAAATACAGATGCAATATTTTGACAGCTTTTAGAAGAGAAACCAGTATTATTTTTCTTACAGTCATATGAACGATTTTATACAAAAGGCTCAAATTCAAGATAATGCAAACTTTGTAAAGTTTAGTGTTTGCCATTTTCAGGCTATTAACTGATTATATACTTTCACTCCTAGAATAGAGTTTTAGAAAAAACGTACAAAATGTAAAAAGTTTGTCTCACAAGTTATTTATTTTTTACAAGGAACAGAAAGAGAATTGTAGCCCAATTAATACTTTATTTTGGACTCTGCTGGAATGGGATCACAGAAAGCATCTTATTGAATATTTCTAGGCAAATATTCAAATATGACGGTCTATACAGCACCAAGATATTCAGGGAATGGGAAAGGCTAAGATAAACTTATGCCATTAGTATGCAAAATATTTTTAAGTAGAATGTGGATATGCCTACTCTTACTTTTTTGATATATCTTCCTTCATCTAGTGGCTACTTACATACTATTTTTTTTTATTCAACGTATGCACACCCATGCAGAAAAAAATGTTAATATATGAAATAAATCTATCTATCTATCTATCTATCTATCTATCTATCTATCTATCTATCTATCTATCTATCTATCTCAACTAGTTGATCAGTTATTTCCCTACAAAACCAGAGGCACACACAAAGAGGGTTCATCCATTGGAAAAACAGCGTATCCCACTGGTCCAGTTATAATCATATTGCCTTCTATTCATACTTTTTATCAGGAAAGAGCAACTTCCTTATGACCAGAGACCCTAATAAAAATAATTTCCAGGCAACATGGCTGATGTTATCACTTCAGAGGCGCCAAAATCTTGGCCCTTTGTGGAAGGGTTTGGCAATAAACGGAGTGTTTTCAATCTCAACTCCTTGGTCTTTAACCTCTCTCAAAATAGGGAAAAGGGCTTGGGGGGAGAAGGGAGTTCTAAAGGGTGAAATGTTTTTAAACTAATGGGGTTTACTGAATAAATTTCACATTTATTTCACCCCAAACTGCATTGAAGGACAAGAAGTTTCACTACACTCAGTGTTGCAGTATCCCTGCTTAATATAGATTTTTCCATGGTTTTAGATCACTTTAATGGAATTCCTGCATGTCTCCAATAATCCCCAGTATTATTTAAAATGTTCTTCACATCTAGTTCATACAGAAAATATGGCTTGGAGGTAAAAAACTGCACATGTATCAAGCTTTCCTCCCCTTCTCAATAAAAACTAGTATTCCTCAAAGCTGACCCTGAATTGAGAGATCCCTCCAGTTGTTAGGAACTACAGAAAGGACAGGTAAAGATCAGCTGCCACTAAATTTAATTCTTTAATACAAACTCTTATGGAAGATTACAGAAAAAGAAAAATAGAGACACTGATTCTGAAACCAGAGGAGAACACAGATGTTTTTATTTTGTTTTTACCACAGGAAGTGTACTATTTCAGATTTATTTTACGTAAATTAGTCAATCACTTCCTTTCAGAAATAATCTCCATTGCTTTATGATTTTGTATAATCAAATAAAGTCTATACAGCACAAAAATACAATAGGTCCAAGTGTTATTTTACCACATACTAGATTGTTTAAATAAATTAAAACAAACAAACCACCTTGCCTTCTCACACAATCAGGATTTCATATACAACTTCTTTGGAAATGTTACACAGAGAAGCTATGAAGTTATCACATAAAATTGGCAATGCATTAAAAATATTAGATTATGGATTATTCATTGTCCTTGAAACTTCTGTATATGACTGCAAATTCAGATTAATATTCTATATACTCAGTAAATAATTAGTACTCTACAGTTTGCAACATTCTGTATTCAGATCCTACTGCCATACAAAATAATACACCTCAGACAAGTAAATGGATAAAGCAACAACTTACATAGCTGATATCTATTGATGGGAAATGGAGTATTCTCCCATGAGACAGAGCTGATCAGTACTATCAGATATGATGTCACGGAATTGCTATGCATGTGGTACAGACTGGAGGGCTTTATTCTCTAGCATATTTTGCCAATACTGAGACACATTCAGAAAGAACACAATCACAGAAGCCTTTTTAAGGCATAAATCACCATTGCTGGAGGGAAGTATAAATGGATGGGATGCAACTATGCAACTGTATTTTTGAATAAAAGGTCATCTGACATATTTTCATAGATTAACATCAGTAAAAGAAAACGTGTTCAATAACTTACCTGTTTTTTTTAATATGTCAAATCCATAAAGTTACAGGGCAGCTTTCTCTGTTTTTACCAAAACCTTTGAATGGTGGCATCTTTATTAAAAAGGCAGGCAAGCATCAGTTCAGATATCACCCATAGCACCCCCTAAAGAGAAATCCTATTTCTTATAATTCACTGAATGTCTTGGTAAAGATTGTACCAGAAAAGGAAGTGGTATTGTTATATGATATCAACCATCTGTTATTTGTTTTAAAATCTATTCATTATTTTAATGCAGTCAATGCATTAACTTGATATTGATAACTTGATATTAACTATTCAATAACTTGAATAGTTTTAAAGAAAGTGCACTAGGAAATAATATATCTGTAACCAAGAACTGTATTGCATTGTGATTACAATTTTTACAAGGTAACTTTATTTACTGATAGTGTCCAAAAAATAGCATAGTAGCTTGTTATAATCAGAGAAAGCCTATTTGCTGAAACCAAACACAAGCTAAATATCAAATGGAAACAGAAATGTCAGTAATTTCTCCATTAAGATGAAATCCTCATGCAATTTAGTGTTTTAATTTAAATGTAAATACAATTATATTTGGCAAATATATATTTTAAAAAGCATTGGATAATCTAACCTTCCTGGGGTTTGCATATCTAGTTATAGAGCAATCAGGACCATAAAATACTATATAAATACTTGAGTGGCACAATATTATTCAAGCTTTTCTATTTTTCACTGTTAAACTAGTAAGAAGAGTTATATCCTAAAAGAAAACTTTTAAATAATTTAAATATTTCAAGTCTTTTGCTTTGATAAAGTTACATTATATAAATAAAAATATTGAAGGTGATTTCCTTACTATAAATAAGGAAAGGCTAGAGACATGGGGACAACTGTAATTTAAACTGGAGTAACTTTTCTCAGAAAGTGACAAATAAGCACCAAAGAACAAGCCAGAAATTATGTAAGATAAACCATAGTATAGTTTGTAATATTCAAGAAACAATTCAGAAATACAATTTTCTCCCAGAAACAATCCACAATTATTCAATTATTGTTAATCTGAACATGTTCATTGATGTGTAGTTTAGGCTAACTAAAATACAATTTTTAAAGATGAATCTTTAATAAGAGGTTTACAGAAAGCTTCTGATGCATATGCTTTTTTATAGGGTAGTATCAGATGACTCATTTTGGGGTGCAATGCACTGAAGTAAGAATAACTATAGGATTTGATTGAAATGTTTCTTCAAGCAGCATGTTTTGTGTTAAAAGTTAAGAATCAGAATGGGAATACAGCTTCAACTTTAAATTTTTTTTAAGCGTAATACACATACACATTTGTGTGTTCTGTTTATCTCAATATATCAACTTTTTCAAAATTGGAATACTACTCAATTATATACAAGATGCCATTGAAAAAAAAAAAGCGAAACAGACATGCATTTATCCAGCAAGAGTAATCCACTTATAAAAGTTAGGCATCCATGAATAAGATTGTCTTATGTGGTCCCAAATGTGCAAACATGAATGAAAAAAACTGCAGCATCTCATAAGGGTCCACCCTGATAGTTCAAATGCTGCTGGAACGAGCATGCAAAATCTGTATGCAAAATCATTGGTTATTATCATTATCGAGAACTGACACTGCATTCCAGGCAAATGGACCAGCTGATATGCATTAGTTTTTGCACACAATTTGCTGTTACATATGAAGGTCTCTGGACAAAATCCAAGAATTATTATATAGGCAATATATTTCACAAGGATAAAGGAAGAGGGAAAACATGGAAGCATTGCAGGAAAAGATCATTCTTAAATCAAATGGAAGTCTTGACATTGCTTTAATGCATCCTGCACTATAAACATAAAATCCAATCATAACTTGGATGTTTGAATGTTAGTAATAGAAAAATGTTTTCACAAAAGCATCTGACATTATAAGGACTAAAATCCCTGAGTAAATCAAAGACAATAGATACGTTTGGCCTGAGAAAACAATTATTTGGGATTAAGTATACAATCTTTTAAAAAAACGTTTCTTAAGGCAACATTCAACTTTGAGGAACACAATAAAGGAAAAACTTTTTAAACAAGCTAGAACCCATATTAATGATATACAGTTGAATGCAGATTTGTGTTAATAGAAGACCCACTGAAATCAATTGGTCTAAAGTTAGTCTTAACTAATTTAAAGGCCACTAATTTCAATGGATCTAAACTTATTTTTAATAAATAAAATTATGTTAAATTGTAATGTCTGTTTCGGGACTCACCAAAATCGGTTTAATTTTAATGGGTGAAAAGGCAGTAAATTTGGGTATTCTTTGGGGTTAAAAGAAAAGGCTGATGCAAAAACAGATTTTAAAATGAACGTATTTACCAAATAAGAGACATCTGTTCAATTCAACTGAGACTCTACAGTGAATCCAGATTATATATTACAATTCATTTTATACTGTTCAACAAACTGTTCCACTTAAGAAGTATTGCTAAAATGTGCACTGCGTGTTCCCTTCCTGCACAATGCATGCAAATTAGGGTTAATAAAGACTGAACTCAAGAGCAAAAGACTTGCAAAATATCCCATAACTATTTTCAGTAATACTGTCTTGCTTTTTAAAAATCTCCAGTAGTCATTGAAAAGAAGTATTAATACCTCAGGCTGAATCGTGCTGTCCAGAGAGTACAAATAGAACTCCCAACATTGACTAATGGAAATGGAAATGGTGATTTGGCCTCTCGCAGCCAAGCCACTACTGAGAACAATTGGGGGACTTTCCAAAACAACATGAGAGAGAGATTGCTCTTGAGCTGCAGGTCCTTCAATGAGTGAAAGATCCTTCCTCTCACTGTAGAACTATTTCAGTGACTTAAAGGACACTTTTAAAATTCAACTCCTAAGAACTGCATACCATGCTTTCCCCAGCATTCTCTTCTCTGTTACCCTGGACATAACAGAACAGCAACTTAAAAAAAAAATCCTTGATTGTTCTTATTCCTAAACCTGTTAGCTGATTATCTTTTTTATTTTAAATCCAATAAAGCTTATTAATTTAAAAAAACCCCACAAGAACAAAATGTAATTCAGCTAACTGCTCTTGAAGTCAAGCAAATTTATCATTCAATTTTGCTGTAATAAATTGTTTTTAGGAAGCTTAGAATTTTACTGGTACTCTTTTAACTCAATCACTTATATCCAGTATCTATGTATATATGGGCCAATTTAGGTATACAATTACCCACTTTATGTCACTTGGGAAACACCAGAGAACTAAGAGAAGTGTGAATATGCTGAATCCATACAAAAGCATAGAAATTTCATCCTGCAGCCATGATCTTTCCCAGCTTTTAGGGAAGAATCATGATATGGCAGACAAATCAGTATTGGTAAGGTCCACATTTTCTCCTCACCATTATGAAGAACCAGACCAACTGGCACTGTGTTTTAATTGGCCTTACATTAAGAACCCTTTCCTGAACTATGGACATTCCTAGATTTTTTAAAGGAAGAACTGGAAACACAGTTTTAGATATAAACTGATGCAGTTCTGTGGAAATGTAATATATGTGGATTACCTCAGAGCAAAGTGATATTTTCTGAAATGGACTTTGCTGAATACTCTGAAAAACTATCTGCAAGATGTATAGTTTTCTGCATTTCCTAGCTCTTGGAAACATCCTTGACTTCTGTGGCATACTAAGAATCATCATGCGGTATGGATATGTATGACAAGGCTTGCATGCCAGATACCACAGAACAACCATAAAGAGCAGGTTTTTGTCTCTTACTCTAATTAAGTTAAACAGAGTGAATTGCTTATGCAATCCAAAACATTATAAATGGATGACATTATCTCCCAAACATCCAAGCTAATTCTTCTATCTTTTCAAACAGTAGTAAAATATGAAACAGTCATGCTGTTGTAATCATTTCTCATTTCTATTCTGGGTATCTGTCAACGGCTAATAATGTGGTTCATTGTTATTAGGCAAAATTTCATGTATAAGATAATTATTGCATTCAGCACCAGATAGTACCAATCATTGTACTGCTGATGATCATACCAATCATCAGAACAGAATATGTTAATCAATTGCCAGCATGGAACCTCTGAAGAGAAGAAGTCACCTTCACTCAAATTGCTTCTGTAAAAGTTCTAGAATTATTGTCAGTAACTGGGGGGAAATGTTGCTAAGCTATATACTCCTTTCATGAGCTCATCAGTAGATATGCAGCTACAGTGCAGATATAAGCTGTTCAAGAAAGGAGAGTTGAACTAAACCCTAGGCAGTTGGGTTGGAGGTTTTAAAAAACAAACTTTTTTTTAAGTTGAGAAACCTTCATTTTGTCTGAGGCACCAGTTCAGAGCAGCATTCTGGCTTGTCTTTAGTAGCGTACAGTGCAAAAGGAATATGGCAGATGGCCGCTAATCTCTGCCAGGATTGTGATATCAAGACAGTTAACCAGCACAGTATTGCTGTGTTGCTGTTACTTTGCATAAGCCTTGCAGGATCAGCTCCATTCAGATGCACGACTCTTCACTCGACCCAGGGCATTTCTGGGAGAGTTTGTGGCCTCTTCTTCTTCTTTTTACAAAGACAATAGATGGGGAACACAAATAAACCTATTAAAAACAAGAGAAAACATCATATTTTAAACATATACCCATACCACCACTATACACAACTGTATTTTGAACTGAAATAAATACACTCTGGTGAAACCAAGAAAAATTCAGTAACAATGCACATAAGTGTTGTTCTCCAGAGTTCTCACTTGAGGCACAAACGACCAGGCTCAATTTATCCTACTTCAGACACATCATGCAAAGATTTAGCTGACTAGAGAAGGCTCTAATGCTGAGAAAGGTGGAAGGAAAGAGAAGAAGAAGATGACCAGCAGCAACGTGGATGGACTCAGTTACAGGGGTGATGAGTGCACCATTGAAGACTTGAAAGAACAGGTTTGGGATAGATTGTCATGGAGAAAATCTGTCTATGTGGTCGCTGGGAGTTGCAAACGATGACTTGATGGCACATAATCAATGAAAAACGCTTGCTTCAGAATACTCAAGTTTATAGCAGTGTGTTTTATTCAGATTTGTATAACTTCTCTTTCAAGAGTTCAAGCCAGCATATATAGCACGCTCTCCTGCAAAGTTTTCCCACAACCAACCTGTGAGTTAAACTGGACCAGCCTAAGGTCATGACTGGTGACTTGGATTCATGAAAGCATGAATAAAAATTACAATTCAGGAATAACATTGAAAATGCAATTCTAGAAGTAATAACATTATAAAAATATGTTTTGTAGAAAAAAACACATTTTCCAACTCTTTGCCACAGACCCAATTCAAAACTAAAATCTCTAGTTTAATTACAGCATATATAAAACTTCAAGAATTCAAAAAGTAAATGAAAATCTTGGAATTTTTGCAATGTATGCTACAAGACAATTAATACTTTTAATCTGTTTAAGAACAGTATTCACTGACAAAGATACTTGGAAAGAAATAATATTGGGTATTTAAAAAAAATCTGTAAACATTTCAGAAATTCCACTCTTGGAGTAGAATTTGCAACTGTGCCCGTAATTAAACGTATGGCACTCTGGAAACAGCATGCAAATGAAGGCATTTGAAGGCAGTTAATAAGCAAGATATTGCCTATATTTCCAAACTTAGATGAATTTACAGAATGTACAGAAAATCACTCAACTTCCTCTCATGACTCAGACTATCTTTTAAGATTTGTCTTGGAGATCAGGCAGTACCCTTCTTTTTAAATATATGAAGTGCAAGGTTTTTTTAAATGTGTAACAATCAGCTTTTACTTTATCCAAGATCTCTGACACGGCATTTGGTGGTGACAATTTGTCCACTATTAGCGCCCACCAGGGTCCCTCAGTTTTATCTTAAGACAAAAACAAAAAAACCAAAAAACCCGAGAGGGAAAGAGAGGGGAAGTGCCATGGTGCAAAGCAAAGTGCCAACCTTCAGCATCATCTTTATGTCCAAGAAAGTAAAAATGGTGGGCAGGCCATTTTTAGTATGCCCATCTACTCAGAAAATGGACACAAGTAAGTGCAAGCAATAGGTTTTCTGGACATGGTAGGTAGATTCTGATAGGTTGGTGCTTTGAAATGGGTTTTAGCACAAATGGTAACCACTGGGGTGGACAAGTCCCCCAAGCCACCATTTAATTTAATTGTATTTATTTATTTCAAGATTCATAAGGCTGCCCAACTCAGACAGTATGACTCTGGGTGGCATACAACATCTGTAACAGGTCCTCAAAATTCCAACACTGGTGACTCCTACTTTCTGATGTTCAGAAGAGAATTTTAAAATGTGTTATTTGTTAGCGTTTTCAGTACTTCATACTGTATTTAATTATTCTAAGTCTTGTGATTTTTAAAAATTTAGCTTCCTACAATGATTGGAAGAAGATAGCAGTTTCAACCAAATCTACTAGAGAACTGGGGAACAGAGTAAAGGAAGTTGCAAGAGGAGGAAGAATCAGAAAAAGTCATTACCTACCTATACCGGTTAGACCTTTTGTTGGATCATAATCCCTTCAATTCATGAAAACATAATGTAATCCAAACTAATATAGTCAATGTTAAAACTTAACTGTGTTGACTTACTTGCAAATATTAAATATAGCCAACATATGCCTTTCAAATGTACAGTTATTAAATTGCAGGGTTTTAATTAATTTATAAATAAATAAAGGTTGAATTTCAGGGGGAGGGAGGGAGGGAGGGAGGGATAGAAAGATAGATAGACAGACAGATAGATAGAGGTTGTGTTTTTAATCAAAATTCCAAGGTCTCAATGCCAAATATCTCTGAAACCTTTCTTCTTTCCCCATTTATAATTTCTTTGAATTCAATATATTCCAGATTTTGAAAATTATATAATTCAGAACACACCTTTTTCTCTTACCTATCAGAACAACAACAGCTCCTATTACCAGTCCCAAAACCAATATCACTGGTGCAATAAGTAACTTCCCACCTGAAAAATAGAAAAAAAAGAAAAGATTATATTTCAAACCATGCTATTTTAATTTCTGTTGGGGACAAATTTAGCTTTAAACATTAAATATTTAAGGAACATGCATACCATTCACTTACATGAGAAAATGCCAAAACATTTTGCCTTTTGTGAATGTAATTATCCCCTATAATGGAGAAAACATTTATCCATTTATTTAATTTACACAATTTATGGGCCACTCAACTCCCAATGACTGGAGGTCACTGCTTCTTAAATCTAACTGCAGTTGCACACAAAGAAGTGGGATTTCAACAGAACTAGGTTATGGGGGGCGGGGAATGAACTTCCCTTATCTTCTCAATGGAAATGGTACCATTTGCCTAGGCTTAAATTTCGAAACTACTCACAAGACTGAAAATCATATTATTAATTCAATATGTAATTAGCTCTTTACAAAACCCTGTGGCAATTGTTTTTTAAAATCATGGGAACTTCTACTTCGTTTTTTTTTCCCCCCCTCTCTGAAGAAAAGATGACAGAGGGTGAAAGTGCACAATTGCAGAGTCTACTTCATTTTTTTCTAAGAGTAGTTTAGAAACACACCCAAGATATTTGTACTTTGCTGAACAAATATACTGGCTGTCAAATGTGAGCTGTGCATATTTATTCCAGGTATCAGTCAAAAATCAAAGATTGATTCCAAGGAAGCACATTCAGTAATCGAGCAATTCACCTGGCAGCTGTTATTCTTTGTTACTTTTAAATAACAACGAACAACCATTTCTGGTACTTGTGAATAAAACAGATATACATACCCAAAACATTTTTGTCATAAATTTCAGTATTCTAACTGGATCTTAGTATAATATAAACTCACTGCACTTATTTAACAAAACTTTATTTTTATCTCCCACCTTTTCTTACTGCTTTCCACAATACAAGTAGATGTCCTTCATTCTAACTAAATCATGATGAAATTGTGAACAGAATTTCTTCTATTACTGGTATTTTTATATAGTTGCAAAATTAATTTCACCTACAGAATACTTAAGTTCCACAAAAAAGTATTGACCTGAGAGAATTTTTTGGGGAACCTACTGCTTTAATGTTACCTTTAAAGGACTCCATGTCATTATTTGTGAAAAGTACATAAAATCCAAATAGATCAGACTAGGACTATAAAATATTGAAACTGTTTCCAGAACCCCACCTATGTTAGTCTTTTACTGCAAACGTAAGTCTTGCAGCATTTTCCAGGGTGACACATTTATTCTTGCACAAGGTCAGATCAGTACCACACCTTGGCATTCAACCAAGAGTTGGCTGTTTCAGAAAGCCTTTGGGAATTGATGATGTGGTGGGCCCTATCCATGCAGTAGCCGACTGTTGCTGTTAGGACTCTTCCTAAGTTTATCAGTAGCTAGGAAACTAACTGCTACTGGGTTCTGGTAGGTTTTTTCCCCTCTTAAGTCTTTCAATTTTACTTTTCTATTAGGGAAAGCCACCCAGAGCCTTTTTGAAATTCAGTAGCCTATATATCACAGAAATAAGTACATTTTCTTAATCACTGTCCACAACAGTTTATGCACTAAATGAATTTGCTAGCCTTTAAGCTATCACCTGATTTTTTTAATATATATTCTCCTAAATATTGTATTTCCCAACTCTAAAAATAACAATGGAAATGTTTCAAAGCATATCAGTTAAAAATAAGAGGGCAGTTTTTGCATGTTCAGCAGACTCTCTAGAAGTGCAGAGGTAAACATTTATAAATTCAAAACAGAAATTTGAAAAATCCCCAAACATCTATAATTGATGGCCAACGATAGTCTGAATCTCCAACATCACCCTCGTGGTTCTACCATGGTGCCTCCCTTGGTGCCAAACAACAGGTTTCACTTGATTTACTGATTTATTTTACATCCTTTTAATTGAAAAATAATAGTGGGAAGTTGGTATGTTGTAACAAAAGTACCAGCTTCAGACAGAAATGTTAACATCTAATAATGCTACTGGGCTCTGCATAGACCCCGGAAGCATTCTTAGAAAATAAAAACTGAGCTTTGTTTGAAAGTATGCTCACCTGAAAATTGATTATTTAAATCTGCTGAAGAGACACAGAATATAAGTTAGCTGGATAAAATAAGAGGAACACGGTGCATAAAAAGAACAATGAGTATGACCAGGCCATAGTGAGTTATCTTGAAGGAGGGAAGAATCAGAGTTGGTGAAATGTAAATCCCCTATGTAATCCCGTATGCTATATACAGTACATGATAACATTTTCTGTTATCTTTTCCATTTCTCTTCTCTATAGAAGACCTAAATAGGAT
Organism: Python bivittatus; assembly: GCF_059951505.1. NCBI lineage: Eukaryota > Metazoa > Chordata > Lepidosauria > Squamata > Pythonidae > Python > Python bivittatus. The sequence goes on along the minus strand of NW_028277030.1, from coordinate 66,177,411 downwards.
TTAAAAATGCTTCCACATGAGGTGTGGAAGGAAAATACCACCCCTTCCCCCTTTTGCAATATTTTTATTTTTGAACAAGGAGTTTACTCCCTTGGAAAATGATGGTGAAGGCTTCCTGTTTTTTTAATTAAAGTTAAGTTCACATTGCAAAAAGCTTGATGACATTTAGCATGCTGCTGCAAAATGTTTTGATAAGGCAACTAAGACATGATTGTGAACACTACATGATGCTATCCCAGGGGCATTCTTATCTCTGTGAATCCAGTCATCTGTATTCATTAGGAACACTTCAGGGAATATTGCTCCATAATCAGAGTTTCGTTTCTGGAACACTAGAACATGAACTTAAGTTTTGTTTTCTGTGCATGTTATTTTTCAAAAATAACTATCTCAAATGCTCACTGCCTTTTTCAATGTTCACTGCTATTCTGTTACATGCTGTCCTATAACCGACTGCATTCCATTTCATTTCAGCTGTTCTATGTAAAAAGATGTTATCTTTTCTTTCCTGGGATCCTGTGGGGCAGACAATGTGTTGTAGAAAAAGCAGTCAGGGCCACGCTTGTTAAGTAAACAAGCCAGCAGACAGGACGGACAGCAAGCCAATAGACAGTATAGACAACAGTATAGTAGACAACCAAGAACAAAGTAGTTAAAGTAAACTTCCTCCAATGGCCTTTATCAGAGCCTGCATTCCATCTATTGTAACATAAATGCCCAGGTCTTATAACATATTATCCAATCGCTGAATAGTGCAAGTTTGCTTGTATTACATACGTATAAGAGATAATAAAAGACTGCTCTCCAAGGCATTGGCATCTGATTCTGTGGTGCAGATGCACTGGCTGTTGTTAAAGAAGATGCAGTAAAAACTTTTTTCTTTACAGTATTTTTTGGGTAAAGGAATCAATTTTCCAGAATAACTGGGTGCTACAAGTAGAATTGGAAGTGGTTGACTGGTGAGCAGAAACTGGTGCCCACAAACGATTTAATCCTTACCCCTTGCTCTCATTCCTCCCTGATCCCCTCTTGAATTCAAACCCAGAAAAGGAAAAGTATGGTTAAACTGGTCCAAAAAAAAAAAAAAAATCAATATCCAGGTTTGCTTCTTCCCCCTATCCTGGGTGAGTCTGTGGCAGAAGCTCATCAATTGGTCTTTAGACCAGGTCATCAGTATTCTTAAATTCCATCCCTGAATGGGATGGTCAGAAGGATTGAAATATCTGAAATGGTCACTGATCCAGTTAATGCAAAATAATTGTGGAAGCAAGAGTGTGAAATATGTACACAGATGGAATGGATGGACACCTAGTAATCCTTAAGACAATTTCTGGGCACCTTTGAGTCAGATAAATGTTTTTATCTTAAAAGACCAGCAGTAGGTATAAAAGGAGGTAGAAATATGATGAAGACTTATAAGTGGAAAAGAAAAAGATGTTAGGAGAAAACATGAGATGGATTAAAAGCCTGCAGGAAATAAATAGCTGATTAAAAAGTCAACTGGCAGAAGCAAACATTTCATTAGTAACAATTCAACTGCCCTCTTCTAGACTTTATTCCCAGCTGCCTAAAACAGGACATGGTCAGTGTGCACATGCCTACCCTAAGAATATTTTATATACTACAGTTTGGCCATCCTTGGCTCAAAAGGAAGCACTGGTGGCAATGTTAACAGAGCTACAACTTTACTTACCTATTCAGAGGAAGTGATTGTACCCCTAAACTCAGACATACCAATCTCTACTCCCCCCATTCAAATTTGGTAAATACCATATCCCTCAGTTAAATATGAAGAGGGATAGTGGAGTACCAGAATGTATGAGACCAGCCTGGGGCTAATCAGGTCCATTGCAACTGCATACATTGGACTCCAAATGATCTGCACAATATCGTTTTACAATTTCCTAAATTTAATGCAGTCCTCAGAAATTTAAGCCATATTTTATGTTTATGACCATACATGGGCTGACAATTAGTGGTCATGGGAATTTTAGCTCAAGATCAATGCACCCAATTAAAATGTTTGGGTTCTTGGCTAGCCCAACTCTCATGAGGTACAGCAAGCTTGTGTGCTGTTGATTAAAGCTACTGATGAAATGATTTCCACTTCGTCTAACTGCATCAAAATTCTTTCTTGTAAGCAAAATCTTTCTGTATCTGTTGCTCAGTTTATTACAGATGTTAAATCAATATATCAGCATCAGTAACCCTGTTCATGCTTTCCCCTAGGCTATAACTGTGGCTTTTAAGAATGGACTTTTGCTACATTTTTTGACCTAGGCAAAATTAATTAAGCTCAATTGGGAAACAAACTCCTGAAGACATGGGGAGCATAGTTACTCATTGACATTCACAGGAAAATTGTCTGCAATGCTTATGGCAGCACCATCTATACCCAAAGTCAGAGAAATGTGCATTTGACCTCATTGAGGTCACTGAATTCCTAGAGTACCATGCTCTCCTGTCCTTTGATCTCTGTAGAGAATAAGGGAGATGACCTTGAGAGAAATATGCAAGACCAAATACATAAGCAAAGAGGGCTGAAACATTCTTTAAGTTCTGGGAAGCAAGGTAGTATCTGGAAGAGACTCAGGCAGGGTCCTCCCTGATTCACTAGGGATTAAGAAGGCGGGGAGTTAAAGCACAATCAGACTTACAAGATTCTGTTGTTATAGACAATCTCAATAAAAGTAGTTCTAGTCTTCCTGTGCAGTTGATTTCTGTGGGGCTGATCTACCTACCTTCCTGTGGGGCTGGCCTACCTACTTAGCCTGATCTACCTTCTCTGTTTATCCAGAGAAACATTTTCGGTGCCAGCAGCTCTGCGTGCAAATGCAACACATTACCCTCTCCTGTCCTTGTCTCTCCATGCTGGCAACTCCATATGCAAATACACTCACCAGATTTGCCTGTCTTTCACTCCCTCTACTAGCAACTCAGAGCCCAAATGCATATATCATGCTTGCCTGTCCTTGCTTTCCATGCCAGTAACTCTGCAGAGTACTCCCATTTCCTCTTAAGGATTATTTGGAGAAAAGTGACAACCAAGGCAATTGAGAGAAAGTGCTTCAGAAGAGGATCTGAACAAAGATACAACACCAAAGATGTGTGCATGCATGCATTCGCATATGCATGATAATATATATATACAATGACAAAATCAGCCCCAAACAGTACAACTGCAGCATCAAGTCTACTTTCGGTTTGCAAATGATTCATCTATTCTCTGGTTTTACTTACTTTTCTGATATTTAAGAGACAGTTGGTTTATCTGGTTTATCAATAATATTTAATGAACAAAAGGAACTTGGTCAAGAATCTGCATGGTCAAATGGAGATTCTTCACTGGACCAGAGATCTACAACAGTAGTAAGAGGCAGATTATGTAACATCTCTTACGGTTTCCTTTGTCATGGGCATACTGTAGAAACTTGCTGTGAGCAGCCCACAAGCATGAAATGCACAGTGTTGGAACAACTTGGAAGAATTTGAGGAACAGCTTGGAAGAAAAGCAAGATCTAAAAATCTTGCATACATACTGTATGTCAAAGCGTGGTAGGTTTTTAATGCAATCTTATGAAATATTTCTTACATACCCCCTTTACCAAAACCCAATACAACAAAAGTAATCCCAGATCAAAATATCAATACAACGTATCATATACAGTATAAACACACACACACACACATTTAGTAAGCACTGGAAAAGCTACTCTCAAAATGCTTAATTTGTTACTTGTCCTAGCTCTGCCTACACAGATGTATGCATATCTTATTTTTATTTATTTTTATTTATTTATTTATTTGACTTGTCCCCGCCCATCTCCCCACAACGGGGGACTCTGGGTGGCTTACAACAAACTAAAATCAGAAATACAATTAAAAGTTATAAAAACCAAACATTACAAAAATAAAAAAGCTAAAAAATCGAAGAGGCCGATAGGGGCCACACCAGGCCGCTACGGGGCCAGCCAACTCCATTTCTGATATCCTCCCTCCCCGCCCCAGGCCAGATGGCAGAGCCAGGTCTTCAAATCCCTCTGAAAGGCCTGGAGTGAGGGGGCCTGTCTCACCTCTGGGGGCAAGATGTTCCAAAGGGTGGGGGCCACAGCAGAGAAGGCCCGCCTTCTGGACCCCGCTAGTTGGAGTTCTTTTACCGCGGGGATCCGGAGCATGCCCTCTCTATGAGATCGGGTGGGATGGGTTGAGATCGTGGGGGCAAGGCAGTCCTTCAGGTAACCTGGCCCCATGCCATGTAGGGCTTTAAAGGTGATAACCAACACCTTGAATTGGACCCGGAAGCAAACTGGTACCCAATGCAGCTCACGGAGCAGAGGTGTTATATGGGTCCTTCTTTGGGGCCCAAAAATTGCTCGCGTGGCCGCATTCTGGACCAGCTGAAGCTTCCGGATATTCTTCAAGGGTAGCCCCATGTAGAGCGCATTGCAGTAGTCTATCTGGGAGATAACGAGGGCATGAGTGACTGTTTGCAAGGCATCCTGATCCAGGAAAGGGCGTAACTGGTGCACAACCCGAAGCTATGCAAAAGCCCTCCTGGCCATGGCTGCCACCTGCTCTTCGAGCAGGAGCCATGAGTCCAGGAGGACCCCAATTACGCACTGGGTCTGTCTGGGGCAGTGCTACCCCGTCCAAGACCAACGATGACAACGTCCTGGATACAGAGGAGCCAGTAACCCACAGCTACTCCATCTTGCCAGGGTTCAGCTGGAGCCTGTTGTTCCCCATCCAGACCCTCACAGCCTCCAGGCACCGCGAGAGGGCGGTCATGGCATCACCTACCTCACCAGGGATGGAGATGTATAGTTGAATATCATCAGCATACTGATGATACCTCATCCCATGATGATGGATGATCTCACCCAGCTGTTTCATATAGATGTTGAAAAGGAGCGGAGAGAGAACCGAACCCTGCGGCACCCTACAAAGAAGGGGCCGAGGATGGGACCTCTCGCTCCCTATCACCACTGATTGGGATTGGCCCTGGAGAAAGGAGGTGAACCAGCACAAAACTGTGCCACCCACCCCCATATCCCTGAGCCGTCCTAATAGGATACCGTGGTCGACGGTATCGAACGCCGCTGAGAGATCAAGGAGAGCAAGGATGGTCGCACTACCACCATCCTGCTCCCGCTAGAGATCATCCATAAGTGCGACCAATGCCGTTTCCGTTCCATAGCCAGCCTGAAACCTGACTGATAAGGGTCCAGATAATCCGTTTCCTCCAGGACCCTTTGGAGCTGCGAAGCCACCACTTTCTCAACCATCTTCCCCAAGAAGGGGAGGTGGGAGACTGGACGAAAGTTGTCCAGTACAGTAGGATCCAGGGAGGGCTTCTTGAGGAGGGGGTGCACCAGTGCCTCTTTAAAGGGTGCTGGAAACACTCCCTCCTGCAAGGATGCCTTAACCATCACCTGGATCCAACCACATGTCACCTCCCGAGCTGCTTTCACCAGCCAGGAGGGGCATGGGTCCAGATGACAAGTGGTGGCCCTCACAGTCCTGAGGATCCTGTCCACTTCCTCAGGAACCACAGGATCAAACTGTTCCCAGCTAACTAGGCAAGAACGATCCCCTGGTATCTCCCCAGACCCTGCACCACGCTCAGAGTCCAACTTGGAATGAATCCGAGCAATTTTATCCTGCAGGTGCTCTGCAAATTCCTCCGTGCGGCCCTGCAAATGAACCACCACATCCCCCTTACCAAAGAGGGACCTGGTGATCTGAAACAGGACCGCCGGGCGGCACTCTGCAGACGCAATAAGGGCGGAGAAGTATCTCATTAGAGAAATTAAATTTAGTCCTGTACAAGTATATACGTTTTGCTGATTACGGCGAGGCTCACGCATGGACGTGGGCTCATGCTCATTCACTAATCTGCATGTTATCTCTCTCCTGAAATTAAACCAATTGTTGTAATTTGTTGAATGCCAAGTAGCTCCCCCTGCTCCCCCATATAAAGAAATTTATTCCGTGGCTTGTTTTACCTCTGAGTACAGTACAGAATTACTAATGCACCATCTGATCTATTATTTAATTCACTTAATTGCATTCAGGTGCTGCAGTGCTTTAATATCTTAATACATTTAAAAGTGCTGCATTTTGTTTATTTCCAATCACTAGGATCTGCAATCGTAGCCAAAGCATCGGCAACTTTAGAAGAGAGTCTTGATTTTGCAGCTGGGCAAAAAAAAAAAAAAAAAGGTTTAGTTTTACTAAGCACATTTTTTCTTTATGTTCCCCACCCTGTGGTTTAGCAGATGAAGATACAGAAGACGGAATTCTTCTTTTCATAACCTGTCAATAAACTCCCCCCAATACCTACAATTTATAAGGCAAGTTACATTATGCCTAAGAATGATAGCTTCCACTGATAATTCAGTTAACATTGCAGCAATTGCTTAATGGAATGGTCAGTACATTTATTTTATATTTTATTGAGTTACTTTGCCAAGAGATGCTGTATTATCTCACTAAAAGCAAAACTACTGTTCCAGCTACTAGCATTGTTATTTGTACAGTTAGAGTAATATGAACTCCAAATATTGTGCCCTTAGCCTAACACACTTGTCAGAATTCACACCACTACCAGTATGGCATGTGGCTTCTTACACATTTTCTTTTCCACCTAGTTCTCATGGTTTAGTATTTATTAGCAGCTCTATAAAATTAAAGGATAAGAAGCAGGGCCCTGCCAAAAATGGAATAAAATTGTCAAGAACTTCTCCCTTAATCTTTTTTTAATGATTCTGACAGGCAGACAATCATCATTTTGTTGTTGTTTAGTCGTTAAGTCGTGTCCGACTCTTCGTGACCCCATGAACCATATTGCGCCAGGCCTTCCTGTCCTTCACTGCCTCCCTGAGTTTGCTCAGTTTCATGCTCATTGCTTCAGTGATGCTATCTAACCATCTCATCCTCTGCCGTCCTCTTCTCCTTTTGCCTTCAATCTTTCCCAGCATCAGGGTCTTCTCCAAAGAGATCTCTCTTTGCATTAGGTGACCAAAGTATCTGAGCTTGAGCTTCATTATCGATCCTTCCAATGAGCAATCAGAGTTGATTTCTTTTAAGATTGACTGGTTTGACCTCCTAGCAGTCCAGGGGACTCTCAAGAGTCTTCTCCAGCACCACAGTTCAAAGGCATCAATTCTTTGGCGCTCAGCCTTCTTTATGGTCCAGCTCTCACAGCCATACATTACTACTGGAAAAACCATAGCTTTGACTATGCGGATCTTTGTCGGCAAGGTGATGTCTCTGCTTTTTAATATGCTATCTAGGCTTGCCATAGCTTTCCTCCCAAGGAGCAAGCATCTTTTAATTTCATGGCTGCAGTCTCCGTCTGCGGTGATCTTGGAGCCCAAGTAAATGAAGTCTGTTACTGCTTCCAATTCTACCCCTTCTATTTGCCAGGAATTGATGGGTCCAGATGCCATGTTCTTAGTTTTTTTAATGTTGAGTTTCAAGCCAGTTTTCGCACTCTCCTCTTTCACCCTCATCAAGAGGCTCTTTAGTTCTTCTTCACTTTCTGCCATTAGGGTGGTATCGTCTGCATATCTGAGGTTGTTGATGATTCTCCCTGCAATCTTAATTCCGGCTTCTGATTCTTCCAGCCTGGCATTTCTTATGATGTACTCTGCATATAGGTTAAATAAGCAGGGGTACAGTATACAGCCTTGTCATACACCTTTCCCTATTTTGAACCAATCGGTTGTTCCATGACCGGTTCTAACTGTTGCTTTTTGGCCTGCATACAGATTTCTCAGGAGACAGGTAAGGTGGTCTGGTACTCCCATCTCTTTAAGAATTTGCCAGAGTTTGTTGTGATCCACACAATCAAAGGCTTTTGCATAGTCAATGAAGCAGAAGTAGATATTTTTCTGGAACTCTCGTGCTTTCTCCATGATCCAATGAATGTTGGCAATTTGATCTCTAGTTCCTCTGCCTCTTTGAAACCCAGCTTGTACATCCGGTAGTTCTCGGTTCATGTATTGCTGAAGCCTAGCTTGTAGGATTTTGAGCATAACCTTGCTAGCATGTGAAATGAGTGCAATTGTGCGATAGTTTGAGCATTCTTTGGCATTGCCCTTCTTTGGAATTGGAACATAAACTGATCTTTTCCAATCCCGTGGCCACTGTTGCGTTTTCCAAACTTGCTGGCATATTGAGTGCAGCACTTTAACACCATCGTCTTTTAGTATTTTAAATAACTCAGCTGGAATACTGTCATCTCCACTAGCTTTGTTGCTAGCAATGCTTCCTAAGGCCCACTTGACTTCATTCTCTAGGATGTCTGGCTCAAGGTCAGTGATCACACCAACGTGGACATCAGGGACATTAAGATCTTTCTTGTATAGTTCTTCTGTGTATTCTTGCCACCTCTTCTTAATCTCTTCTGCTTCTGTTAGGTCCCTGCCTTTTTTGTCCTTTATCATGCCCATCTTTGCATTAAACGTTCCTTTCATATCTCCAATTTTCTTGAAGAGATCTCTAGTCTTCCCCATTCTATTGTTTTCCTCGATTTCTTTGCATTGTTCATTTAAGAAGGCCTTCTTATCTCTCCTTGCTATTCTCTGGAAATCTGCATTCAGTTGCTTATATCTTTCCCTTTCACCCTTGCTTTTCGCATTCCTTCTTTCCACAGCTATTTGTAAAGCCTCATCAGACAGCCATTTTGCTTTCTTGCATTTCTTTTTCTTTGGGATGGTTTTAGTTGCTGCCTCCTGTACAATGTTATGGACCTCCGTCCATAGTTCTTCAGGCACTCTGTCTACCAAATCTAATCCTCAGATCATATTCCTTGTGAGTACACAGTGAAGGTGATGAATAGATTTAGAAGTCATACCTGAGTGGTCTAGTGGTTTTCCCTACATTCTTCAATTTAAGCCTAAATTTTGCAGTAAGAAGCTCATGATCTGAGCCACAGTCAGCTCCTGGTCTTGTTTTTGCTGTCTGAATAGAGCTTCTCCATCTTTGGCTGCAAAGTATATAATCAATCTGGTTTCGGTATTGTCCATCTGGTGATGTCCATGTGTAGAGTCGTCTCTTGTGTTGTTGGAAAAGAGTGTTTGCTATGACTAGCTTGTTCTCTTGACAGAACTCTATTAGCCTTTGCCCTGCTTCATTTTGTACTCCAAGGCCAAACTTGCCTGTTATTCCGATTACTCCTTGACTTCCTACTTTAGCATTCCAATCCCCTATGATGAAAAGGACATCTTTTTTTGGTGCTAGTTCTAGACGGTGTTGTAGGTCTTCATAGAAGCGGTCAACTTCAGCTTCTTCGGCATCAGTGTTGGGGCGCAGACTTGGATGACTGTGATATTGAATGGTTTGCCTTGGATACGCACTGAGATCATTCTGTCATTTTTGAGGTTGTACCCCATTACTGCCTTTCCAACTCTCTTATTGACTATGAGTGCAACTCCATTTCTTCTAAGGGTTTCTTGCCCACAGTAGTAGATATAATGGTCACCCGAATTAAATTCACCCATTCCCGCCCATTTCAGTTCACTGATTCCCAAGATGTCAATGTTCAGTCTTGTCATCTCATGTTTGACCACATCCAGCTTGCCTTGGTTCATAGTTCTTACATTCCAGGTACCTATACAATATTGTTCTTTACAGCATCGGACCTTCTTTTCGCTTCCAGATACATCCACAGCTGAACGTCCTTTCGGCTTTGGCCCAGCCGCTTCACTCTTTCTGGAGCTACTTGGAATTGCCCTCCGCTCTTCCCCAGTAGCATATTGGACACCTTCCGACCTGAGGGGCTCATCTTCCGGTGTCATATCTTTTAGCCTTTTAACATTGTCCATGGGGTTTTCTTGGCAAGGATACTGGAGTGGGTTGCCATTTCCTTCTCCAGTGGACCACATTTTGTCAGAACTCTCTGTCATGACCTGTCCGTCTTGGGTGGCCCTGCACGGTATAGCTCATGGCTTCACTGAGTTACGCAAGCCCCTTCGCCACGACAAGGCAGTGATCCATGAAGGGGAATCATCATTTAAGTTTAGACAAATATATTTTAAGACCATCCAGTTTATGTTAAACCCTGCTGCCTATTAAGACATTGGACATTCTTTTGTTACGTTAGCTATTCCATCATGATCTTGTGAAAGGGTAAAATAAATAAAAAATCCTAAGAGAGCTATCCTCTAAGTTTCCCAAGCATCGCTGATTCTGATACATATTATGAGGGCTCCTCAAAAGCGCGAAAAACTACACAGCATATAAGCTCTCCATTTTTTTAACAGGATGACATCATGATCTGGACAAAGCCCCTGTACCTTGAAACTCAATCTCTGTAATAGCAGCACAACTTATGGCACCTATCAGACCCCTCAACAGTATTTATTTAATTTATTACCACTTCTCCTCCTGGAACTCAAGGGGGCTGTACATGAGGATATTCCCCAGAGACACAAAGGTGAGGGGAGAGAGGAGGGAATGGGTTCTTTTTACTAAGAACTATTTATATACTATTGGTGAAACCTGCTTAATTATAAGCCTAGTTCTTTGTAATCCATTTCCTTCTCAGCTGCAAAAGGAAAGAGATGGCCTGATGTCTTTAACTGGCTTTTAGAAAGGGCCTAAAACCCTAACTTTTTAAACAATCTTTGAAAATTGATATTGTTTTTTAAGAACTCTGTTCTTAATTTTGACTTGAATTTTATTATAAAATGCTGTTGTCTGTGGTAAAAGTTTAATAAATAAAAAATAAATACCTAAAAGATAAAATGTGCTTATGACAGAAATATTTGCAAAAATTAAGAAAGATATATTAATAAAGAGAGACTGGTCTGCTACAATTCTTGCCTAGCGTATGATTTTAGGACAGCAGGATCTATTGTACAAAGATCATACAAACATCTGTCTCAATTAAAATGCAAATAAAATAAGTTTTAATTCAGAGCTCTAGTAAGCACAGAGTATTCCTTCCCATCCTTTGGGACTGGGCAAGATTGGTAAAAAAAAAAAAAAAAGTTAATTTCAGCAATTTTCCTATCTATCCTGAGATTGTTTTTTCTCTGTTTTGGATGCTAGCTACAAACAAACTCTGATTTACACAAGACATTAAGAATATGTTTCTGCAACTGAAACTGCACACTTTTCTATTGCCATAGATATAGTAAATGCGGTATACCTGAGTGCCTCTGAAGGACTTAAATTGGGTAAGGGCTCAGTTTATTTTCAGTATGATAGGTTGTAAAGAGAAAGCATTTTTGAGGATGGGCAGGTGTTCTCCACTGAATAAAATAAATAGTAATACATCTATTACGGGATTAAAGATGAAGTTGACACAGAAGATGCCCTAATAAGCAGGCACTTTCAGGACTCAGAATTTTTTATGAATTGATACTTGAACCTACAGAATAATCCTAATCATTCTCATTCTCTCTCTCCTTTCTCTCTCTCTCTCACACACAGAGTGATTATGAGGGAAGTCTGTTTGTTTTAAATAGATTTCACAGATGGTGTTGAACTCACTACTTCTACGGTGCAGTGTCCCTTACTAGCTTAATTGAAGAGCAATCATATTCTATGAGTATGACTTACTCTCACACATGCATAGGAATGCATTCTTAAATTTGAAAATGTTCAAAGAAACATTGCCACAATTAATCTGATTTCCTCATGAAAGATGGAAAAATAAAAAGGAAAGGTTGGAATAATTTCTCTATTCATCAGTTATCACTAATTTTCAAAATATAATAGATAGATAAGTTAGTAGTCTTTATTCTGAGAAAGATATTAAAGGGAGAGATGACTCAGAAAAATGAAAAATGTGTAAGACTAGTAGAGACAACCCTATAGTTATAATGTGTAAATGTGTAGGCCTAGTAGATAAACCCTACAGATACAACATGATTTGCATTTGAAAAAAACAGATAAGGCTGAAATGTATAGGAAACATCAGGCTAAATCCATCAGGCTAAATCTAGCAGACCTGTTTGTGTAACTGAAGTTCTCATTTTTCTGCTGTTTTGTGCAGTCCCACTACCCAGCTCTTAGAACAGACATGGGAGTGTGAAACTAGGAATATAAAAGAAATCCACTAGAAAATCCTCTAGGAGTAGATTTTCAAGATACATAACTGGCATCTAATTGCATATCTACATAAATTCAAATCCTGTTTGTACAATTATTTATGTGAGCTCTACAGTAGATGCACAGAATTAGGAAGTCTGACAAATAAACTTTAGGAAGAGATTCCCATGGTAATGAATCTCATGTTTTGAATCACAACATACAACAAAAATTTATGTTTGGAGGAAGAATGTTTATTATTCTACATGTTAATGAAGAATAAGCTTTAGGGTTGCTATCAATGGCAATTACTTCATAGATACAATTCTCTGAAAGGTCTTATCACCCACTTACCGCAGACAGAGCCTCTTACTAATCTCCTTAAATGTGGACTCTCAGGGAGGTAGCGGTATTTGCATCCAAATATACTGAGGTTTGATGTATGATCTCCAAAGAAACGAAGCTGGCGGTATCTCTCCCCACAGCGGTAACAAAAGTTAGTGTTGCATTGTGAGCAAGTCATATGGTCACAACCTTGTATTCTCTGAATATGAATCTTTAAAAGTAAAACAGGTGGGAGGGAGAGATAAAAATATTGTTTAAAAAAGAGGATTCCACCCAACACTTAACTACTTCAATAGTTTTATGACAAATCATCCAATAAATCCTGAGGAAAGCTACTATTTTATTGATAAAGAGACTTATAGGAGAAGCTAAAAGGCTGCTGCAGTTAAGTTTTTAAATTACTGTTTAACCCCACAAAAATTCATAAACTTAAGGGACTGGTTATTTGTTCTGTAACAATTACACAAATATAAGTTAAGCCTAGGAAAGACAGTTAAAGTGCTACAAGGGTTAAGAAGTTCAAGAGAATTGACAAGATTTTTCAGCAAGTCAGAGACTTCCCAGACAAGCATTCCAAACAGCCAAGGAGGGAAGTCATTAACCCAAAGACCATCACCAAGCAGTTGCTAGAGAAACCCTCTATCTAAGTCTTTGGACAGAGTCACAGGTTTATATTTATATAGTGTCATTGGCAAGTTTTGGAAGGTAATTAACAGTACGAGTCTATGCCCAGATACAGACTACATATACATCAACGAAAACTCCACAATGCACATAAGGACTGACTCTAGAAAAGCTGAAATTTTGGATATTAAAATAATGAATTTAAATGCATTTAAAACATATATTCTGTCTCCCATAAATTCAATGAAAGTTTGGTTCTTTTGTTTTTGTTTCTTATTAAATGATTGTGTTTCTAGTTTATTAATGTTTGGTTACTGAGCAAATTCCATTCAACTATTTATCTATTTAACAGCATGTGTCTGTTGCCCCAACTGGAAACCCTGAGTGGCTCCCAATAATAAAATATACAATAAAAGGGTTAAGCAATAAAACACCATAAAAACAAAATCATAATAAATTATTTAAATGTTTTTAAATCTACAAAGCATAATCAAATGAGTGCATATACAACAACTCACAAAGAATCCTGAAAAGTGCCAATCTTATTTTTTACTTTTTAGAAGCAAATCAAGATTCTAGGTATTTTATGTGTGAAAAGCATTCCCCATTAGTACAGTACAAAATATTTTAGATTCTACTTCAGATGATTGTGGAGCAATATTTTAACAGTGCGTCTTTTCTGTCTCACCTAAATTTGTGAGATAACAGCTTTCCCCACCCTTAATTTTTAATATTTTATACAATTCAATATACTTTTCTTAGTATGAAGAACTCACAAAAGACTAAATTTTAGAAATTTTTATATTGAAAATAAGAGACTTCCTTGAAAGTTTTTTTTAAAAATGGGAAGAAATTTTAACCTGATGAAATCCATTGGACTTTTCAGTTGCATAACTTGATCAGAAAGTGACTATAAAAATAATTCAAAGGTTAAGATACATCTCCTTAAAATTGCAGTATATTCATCAAAGTATTTTAAAATTGTACTGGAAAGTTGTAATCAAATTGATACATTTATCATCTCTGCAATACAATTACATTACCCAGAATAGTGCATTCTCAGGACTTGCCATGAAATATTGCCATAAGAATTTTTGGAATATCTTAGCTTATTCCAAAAAAGTTGGAAATGAGGGAGGGAAAGGCTATTTAACCATTTTCTTTTGTTGAGAAGCAGAATGTTCACAGCTCCAAAAGTCATCAGTTCAACATAAAGAGAGTGATAAGAACTGTAATATCAACAGATGATAGGGATTAGTTTTCTCTGTTTGATAAAACCTCCTTAGTAGGTGTCAGTTCTACTGTACTAATTGACTTTGCCCAGGCACTTCACAGAATATTGAAGGACCATGCACTGTTTTCTTACCTTGCACTTTGGACACTTTTGAGCATTTCTTTGCCCATGTTCAATTTCATTGGCCCAGTGACGCAGCAGTTTGTCTCCCTTTTTGAACTCTTTGCAGTTGACACCTTCATGCCACGGAGAGTGGCACTTAAAGCACCACACAAATTGGCAGGTTGGGCACTGGATCTGTTTAAGTAAGAGCATAAAGCAATAAAAATCTAAACAGTTGGAGAAAATGGCCACTAAGTGATGTTTGGAAACCATAACTGAGCTCCTTCTTGCATGAAAATTACAAGGGGGTAGATGGTGAAGACATGTATCAGGAAAACCACCTAATAATTCTGCAGCTTTTTATTTACTTGCACATTAAGATGAAGCTCTTAAGAAGCCTTACCAATTGGAGAAAAGGACATTTCACTGGGTATGAATTTGCTGGCAGCTTAGACTGATGACATTCTTTTGAAACCAGAGTGTGGTCACTGCAGGCTGACCTCCCAAGCATCACCACATTAATTCCAATTACTTCAACTACTGTTACCACAAAACCTATTCTATCACCAATATTAGTGCTCTAACCAAAATTGTAAGTCAAGTAGTAAAACATCCGTTTATTATTACTAGCTTATGCTGTTTATTTCATTATCTTTTCACTGAGCACCAACTACAGACTACCTTTACCTTAGGAAATTGAACAAATATACAAAAAGTTGGAAGTTCTCATTAGCAATCAATTGAATAATGATACATGAAAAACACTAATCAGTCTTCAGTCTATATACAGAGGAAACGCCTTCCCCCGAGTTAATTAAAACGCTAAATTGCAATGTTTAGTTTAATTTACATTTGTCCTAGTGACGCTCACTTTCTTTTTGGAACCTTACCTGCCCCCTGGCCCTGATGCCTGCCAGTCAAAGGCTGTGACCCCCCCGTTTACAAAAGGTCGCACGCCCCTGACAGAAGGGATTGTCATCAAAGCCTACTTAATGAAACAAGAAGCTTTCAATATTACAATAAATGGGATCTGCAACAAATCTTCAGGTGTACCCTTATACAGTAATAAGAGGGCTCCTGTTCACTAACTTGTAACAGACATCCGGGAATTTTGTTTGCCTTTGTGTCATATGCAAATTTTCCTCAAAACATACCAGTTGTTTTCATTATGAAAGCTTATTGTTCATGTTTAAGTATTGTAATATATTAAAGTACTATTATTCTTATAATGTTTTGGTGGTAAACTTTAAGAAATAAAGGAGCTTGAGTTTTCATTGTTCATTATGGGCCAAATATAATAATGTAGTTTTCTCTGTATGTTTATATTTACTTTTCCTCTAAGAAAGCAAATCTCACAAAATGAATAATGGAGACTCTGTTGAATGCTTCAGGTGTTCTACTCCTAAGTATGCAAACACACTCAGCCTTCACTCCATTCATCACCTGCTTTCATGCCATTACCTGGAGTACTGCAACAAGCACATCTCAGACAGGTCTTAACTTGTGTACAAATCCAAAAAATCAGCTGTGTTAGATTTATTGTGACATGCCAAAGGAAAACTGATATCAGGTGTTTATCTTTCCTTATTAATATCAATATCACCAATTTATCTTGATATTAGTAAGGTATTTTGATAGAACAGGTAGCTATTTGTCTGCAACAGCCTGTATATCAGGATTATGGATTTTGTTGCAATGGAATAAATGTCTTGCAAGATTCCATTCAGATTCAGCAATCATCCTATTAATCTGACCCTTGACTGAGGCCATTTCTCTTGCATGAGGTTTTGTACTCATGAGAATTTACTTAGCAAAAAATATCAGGGTTCTACAGGCTCTAAAAATAAGGCAGAGCAAAGCTGGTAGAAGAACATTAATCAAACAGAGGTCAAGTTCATTATGTCTTCCTGGTCAAGACACAGATCTGTTTTATTTTAATTTTTGGAATAGAATTTTATATATACAACTACTATTGCTTGAAATAACAATAGGCAAACTGTATTTGTTGTTGTTCAGTCGTTAAGTCGTGTCTGACTGTTCGTGACCCCATGAACCATATTGCGCCAGGCCTTCCTGTCCCTCACTGCCTCCCTGAGTTTGCTCAGTTTCACGCTCATTGCTTCAGTGATGCTATCTAACCATCTCATCCTCTGCCATCCCCTTCTCCTTTTGCCTTCAATCTTTCCCAGCATCAGGGTCTTTTAGGCAAACTGTATAACCCACAACAAATGAACTTAACTATAGATTTTTAGTTCTAGGTACTTTCCATAGCCACTGACTATGTCAGGATTGCTAGCTATTTATTCTTCTGATTTATATCTTGCCTTTCCTTTGTCTATGCCTTTCAAGGAGGCATAGACAAATCCCTATTTTCTCTTACCATAAATGATTGAGCCCCAGTGAAATGGTGTGTTTAAACTGTTGTAATAGTACTGGGGAGTTCCATGTGCAAGATCATCCCAGCCATCAAAGCTCACTGGGCCAGTTGCTATCTCTTAACCCAACCTACCTCACAGATTTGAAAGAAAAAAAACTGAGGGAGTGCTTTCTATGTTAACATGAATTTCTAGAGAAAAGGTACACAATAAATCAAATGAATGAATCAATGAATCAATGAAAGTTCTTTCTGGTAACATATTTGTGCAGAGACACTATTCACATATCATATTTTCAACAGAATATGTTATAGTTTTAAAAATCAGAAATATTGTTTGAATCAAGCCGCTGCATTTTTTGCAGCGATCAAGACCAGAAATGCTTTGATTAGTCCTCTTCTTAGAAATTATGTAACCCACTCTAGGTAATTATCTGTAATTATCCTTCCAAGCTGGTCTTCTACCCTTCCAAGTTTGCAATATTCTATCCTTGGTGGCAGCTATTGAGTTGTACTCTCTGCTTGTCATGCAGTAACTTAAAAAAGCAGCTGACCTTTGAAATATTAATAATCATATATAGATATGGCCTAGCTGAGAAAATTGTGCTTTTAATGTTGAACCAAAACCTACTTTTACAACAGAGACATCTGGTCACTTGAACAATATGAGATAAATTTTAATATCAAATTAGTGGTTATATTCTTAACCCTAGCCAGACAAAAGCTGCTTATAGGGCTATGCCTGATAGTTCTTTAATATCACTAAACTGGCTAAGCATTTTTTTAATGAACTGGCTATGTACATTTGCACAGAAAAAGTGCAAAATTTAGAATCAGTAAAATACTGAAGGTAAAGGACAGAACACTAACAGATTTACATTGCAAGCTTAACATGTACCATAAGCTGCAAAGTATTCTCCTGCTGGGTGTTTAAGTCTGAAAGAAACAGCTGGTATAATCTACTGCTTTTACAAAATCAGCCACTGAAGGTAATCTGCATCAGTATCTTCACTATATGCAAAGAGTAGTGAAGCTTAGCATTCAAAGAATGATAGCCAACGGCTTTTATTTTTGATGTCAGCAAAACTGAATCCATCCTGCAAAATCTGCCTGCAGAAGAAAAGCAGATCATATATATCTGTCTAAAAATATGGATTATTAAAGCTGTGCAAAGCATTTTTTTTTTATCTCGCCTTTATTATTTTTATAAATAACACAAAGCGGAGAACATACCTAATACTCCGTCCTCCTCCTATTCTCCCCACAACAACCAACCTGTGAGGTAGGCTGGGCTGAGAGAGAGCGACTGGCCCAAAGTCACCCAGCTGGCTTTCATGCCTAAGGTGGGGCTAGAACTCACCATCTCTTGGATTCTAGCCTGGAGCCTTAACAGGGGCACTTTGCCAAGCATTGGTGCAAGTGAAAGGCCTCTCCTCAAAGTGCTCAGCATCTACATCCTCTGGAAGACTCCACAGGACTATCTTAAGGCCCATCCCAGGTTGTTTCAGCAGGTATCTGCAGCCCAAGCAACTTTGCCAGCGTTCCCTATGGAAAGGTTGTCTATGCAAATATACAACCTGGGAAGACCATTGAATCAAGCAGGTGACCCTTGAAAAGGCTGCAAATACCTTGATGATTTGAAGAGGACTGTTTTACCAAGTACCCATGCAATGCTTTGTACAGTTTATCTAATAGGATACAAAAGTCTAGGAATTAGCCTGGTTCCCTCCAGATGGCTTGGACTTCAATTTTCATCAGCTCAGCCAACATGGTCAGTAGTTAGGACAGTAGGTCTTGCAGTATACAACATCCAGATGGCACCAGATTGCCTATCTCCAAGGTTTTACGTGTGAAGACTTTCTATTCCGACTGTGTTTCACACTGACTTTCAACCTAATATATCTGACAGGGTTGATGTTATGTGTAGAAATGGGAGGAGACAATGCTATGTATGCTGACATGAGCAGGATATAAATCAAATCAATAAATAAATAATCAGAAAAAAATGTTTTTAAGAAAAAAAACAACGCACAGAAATCTACAAGTAGTAGTTCAAGTGTATACCCCAACTACCTGTGAATCTCAAGCCTTATTTTAGGAAAACAAAATACATCCACCTAATGTCACGCTCCTGGATTTTCTCACTGCAAGTCTTTCATGAACAACTGGCACGCAAATTTAATTTTGATTTTCTTAAAGTATCATAATGGTTTTCCAAAGGATAATTCCAACAATACCGTTCAGGTATCATGAGCTGAAGAGCTGAATTGTGGTTCAGAGCTCACAGGCATTTTGTACATTTTCCTAAATTGAAGTTTGTTGTAATGTCCACAGTAACAAATTACAGATTTGCAAGGCATAGCAACTATTAGGAAGTTAAGAAAGCAAGCCTTTAAAGCAGTACTCCCCAATGTGCTGGCCATATTGGCTAGACAGCAGCAGCTTAGAGAAGACTATTTTAAGAAATGAAGAGGGTGAGGGAGGAGCAAGGATACAAGTCCACAACACATTCCAAAGTTCCAACTCTTAACTTTGAATCTGCTTTTTTAGTAGCTTCAATATGATTTAAGAAAAACACAATTCAAAAGAGAATGTAGAATATAAAGCACAGCAGCCCTAAAACAAAAATTAAGAATGCAAAAAAAAAGAGAGGAAGAAATCTACTCATAAAGTGCCCTGTAATATAAAAATATTTTCAAAGACTGCTTTTCCAAGAACTCTCTGCCTTTTGTATCTAATTACTTGCTAATTCTGTATTATCAGTGTGATGAAATGTTATAATAAAATCTAAATATTAGGCCTGTGCAGTGTTTCAGATTCAGTTCCAAAAGGCTCTTTAGTGAATATGAGAACATAGCATTGTCTGAAACTCTTTAAAGCAGAGGCATCTTTTCCCAGGATCATGTGGCTGTCTTCTATAGCTGCCATGCATTTCTGTGAATGGGCACAGTTGTTTTAAAGAGTTACAGACCGGGGCTACATTTGTACACCCCCCCAAAACACATTTTTGGAACCCAATCTGATGCACAGTCTGACTAAATATAAATTATTTCCATATGATTTATGGAACATTATTCTTATCTAAGACTGTTTACCCATACCTACAAGTTAGTGGGAAAAGTATGGGGAAACTTAATATTTACTTAAACTGACATGTTAAACTCAATTTTGGTCAACCAACAAAATAGCAGCATTATATATCAGAAACCTTGATCCCTTAATTTTTCCTTGGTGGGGCCTCTCTAGGCCTTTGTTCTATAAAGCTCCATGTTGAAAAACAAGCTAGAAAAACACCCAGACGTACGTATCATACTCAGCATTTTAACAAACCTTTAAACATCTGTTTGTATTTACTGCATCCTGCTGGCAATGAATTACCTACAACTGCAAATTCCAAAATCAATGAACATACCCATGAGTTTGGACTATGAGTTAATAATATATCAGTGCCACATTAAATATTACAAGAAGAAAATATGTTATGCATTTCTATTCCAATCCTTAATTTGTTGTCCTGATACTTTAGTTCACTGAGCCACTGATTCCAAATCTTATTTTTACTGTTATATAGTCTTTTAAATTACTCCAGTATCATACATAAGCATTAAAAATGAGAATCTAAGGCAGAACTCTATGCTTATATTACTGAGAATTCTTTCTACTGGATATACCATTTTTTTAATCTGGGATTCTACATATCAGTATCTCCTCATGCATATTTTTAGAGTATATTTTTAAGAAAAATACTCTGCACATATTAACAACACATATCCATTATTGTCCCATTATACTAAGCTTATATTCCTGTATTCTTGTAGGTAATATCTACTAACTACCATGGAACTCCAGACAGAAGTGGCATGAAAAAATGGCATGAAAAAATCAGAATGCCCAAGAGTAATGCCCATCATGTACCTTAAGATGAAGTCAATTCCAGTGCAGTTATCAAATCACAAAGGTAAAGCCTGAGAACTCCGTAAAATTCAACTAAGTACTCATACAATACTTAAAGTAAACATTGTAGAGACCACCAAATACTTAAGAATGTAAGAACTGCCCAACTTCATAAAATATTGCAGACCATATGGCTATTTCCACATGTAGACAAAAAGACATACGAAACTTAAGAATTAACATAGTAACTGACTAGTTAGTCCAGATAGATTAATGGCTGTCTAATACTGGGTATGAAGCTATATATTTGTAATCTAAAAACACAGCTTACATGAGATTCCAGTAAGAGAAGAAAGCCCATTTAAATGCCCACCATATCCTGGCCTAATTTTGCTGCTCACAGCTCTGCCATTTAATCCATAGCTCGTGTGAGCATGCTCACTTTGTACTTGTTCTCCGTTTTGGTAGGGGTCGGAATATGACCTCTCTTCTTGAAGGTTGTAAAGTGCTTGCATTGAGGGCATGGCTTGGTGCTTGAGCCAATACGGCCAAGTTCCAGGAAGTATTTATATTTGATGATGTCATCATGTGGCAAGTTGAAGAGGATGGTGGTTTCATCCAGATGTTCACTGCATTCTGTAATCGGACATGGGATATCTGCTTGCCCCACCTGCACCTGCATATAAAGAGAAGAATGTGTTAATATGTCACAAAAGTAACCATTCAAAAGATTCAATTCAATTCAGCTAGTCCTCACTTAATAACTGCCCTGTTTAGTAACCATTCAAAGTTTGACAGTGCTGAAAAGTAACTTTATGACTGGTCCTCGCACTTATGACAATTGCAGTATCCCCATGGTCATGTGATCAAGGTTTGGGTGCTTCAAACCTGAACAGGCGTTTATGACCTTTGCAGCATCCCATGATAACATGATTGCATTTGCATGCTTCACAGCCAGCTTCCAACAAGCAAAGTCAATGAAGAAGCTGGCAATAAAATCACAAGTTGTGGTCATGTGATGTCTCGCTTAATGATCGCATCGCTTAGCAATGGAGTTGCCGGTCCCAATTGTGGTCATTAAGTGAGGAGTACCTGGTATAAGGCAATGGGTTTAACCTAGTAACAATTTTACTGTGTGTAAATATATACAAGCTATATTTACAAAATAAAAGGAAAAAACACCAGAATCCATTTAAGACCATTATGGAACATCCTAATATAGGAATTAGAAGCCATGGTCTTCTAGAGTCCAGAAGTTGCTTAACTGAGACAGCCCAGCAACACAACCAGTGCTGAGGAAATGTGGGGAGATGTAATTCATCAACACCTAAGGATAGCCCCTGCCTCCATGTTAGTGAAGAGTAGAAGAGAAAATAAAAAAAAATAAAATAAAATCATAATTTTGAATGCATTTCATTCACACATCTTTATATTAGTTGTTGTAACTGCTTTCAAAACAAATTCAAGAATTGAAAACAAAGATTAAAGGTTTTTTTTTATCTCTCATGTTTGCAGATTTTAAATTTTAAAAAATCTCAAGAATTATCAGTTACCTACACAAATTAATCTCTACAATATAACAGCAAAAGCTAGACAAATCAAGTACACAGAAAGCATCTACAGTGTATGCAGTACATTTTATTTTTCCAGGAATTTCCTTTAAGACTCAATTTTAAATTAAAGCAGGTTTTTTTTCAAACTTATTTCACTGCAGACCTTTAAAAAGCAATGTGTTTCTTATGGAGTATACATTCTGTTTAGAATGCCTAACAAGTTATGTTCATTTAGGAATGACAGAAATTGGAGACATAATAGACATTTATTTATTTATTGAATGTACAGTGGTACCTCTAGTTACGAATGCCCCTCCTTACGAATTTTTCAAGATACGACCAGCTCCGGCCCCAAAAATTTACCTCGACATGTGAACTCCGCCTCGAGCTATGAACCGGATCCGCGGCCATTTGCCCTGCTGCCACGCGGTCGTGGCTTCCTGTGGGTGAGATCGCGGTAGCAAGGAGACGTTCGGTGAGGCTTGTGGTGTGTTTTGTGGCGTTTGGAAGGTTTTTGGTGTGCTTGTCAGCATGGCTCTAAAGAAAATGCAGAGCAGGCTGGCAACTGACTTTAGACAGGTTTTTCCCCAGAACTGAGCCTGCAGCTAAGAGGCAAAGAAGGGAGGAAACCCCTGAAGGAGATCTCCCTGATGTCCCTTTGGAGGGGGACTCTCCCTCCAAACAATAACTGGCTCCCCACCCCATTCTCCCTCTTCATACTGTGCTGTACTGTACTTTTTTTCATGTTTTTGAGGTTTAAAAATAAAATGCATATGTTTCAAAACTGTTTAGCCGTATTTACATTGAACCTTATGGGGGAAATTTACCTCGGGCTGCGACCAAATTCGGAGGGCGGATTAGCCGTATTTACATTGAACCTTATGGGGAAATTTGCCTCGTGGTGCGACCAAATTCGGAGGGCGGAACGGATTAACCGTATTTACATTTAACTTTATGGGAAACTTTACCTTGACTTGCAACCAACTCAAGTTGCAACCAGAGTCACGGAACGGATTAAGTTCGTAACTAGAGGTACCACTGTATATGGCTGTCCACCTCAAATGCATGCCTTGGGGTGGCTAACAATGCTTAAAACAAGATAAAAATAAAATTATAAATAACATATATAGCAGCCAAGAAAAATCAACCAACAGCAACAATTATAACCATGATATGGGCTCAACCATACATCCAGGGCCTCAGGCTTGATGACAAAACCTTTCTTCAAGGCTTTATGAAAGGGCAGCAGGGTCTGATCTCTGGGGGAAATGACATTCCAAAGGACAGGTACCACAACATAAAAGGCTTTCTTCCTGGTCCCACCAGATGACACTCCCTGATAGACGGGACCTGGAGCATACCTTTCTTGTATGATGTATCAGAACAGGTAGATTCAACTGGGGAGAGATGGTCCCACAAGTAACCCAGCCCCAAGCCTAAAAATCTTTTAGGACCTTTCATTTATTCTAATATGAATATTTATACTTTAGCTACCATATGTCAGTGTTTCATTTTGACCCAACTAAAATAAATGTGAACAAAGAGGAGAGAAAAACAGTAGCAAAACAGGAGGGTATTGAATCAATTTGTGGAAAAGTACCATTTCAGTTAATATCATATATGCATTCCACCTTTCTCTCTCTCACATACACACTTCCAACTAATTCCACTTAATAAATTAAAATAATGATCAAAAGGACAAATTCAAAATAATTTGAGGAAAAAACTAGGATATTCTCAAATATTAAGTATATTCATGTTAAATACTCTGTATATTTTAGCCTTACTCAACTGGTGTTGTATGAGATACTCTGAATTAATGGAAGCTTTTTTATATAAATGAAGAACCAAGCATTAATTTATTCTAATACGAATATTTACACTTCAATTACCATACATCAGTGTTTCATTTTGACCTGATGAACATAAATGGTAAAGGAGGCTCAATAAAAGTCAAATCTTATTTCAACTTATCAGTGATAGGCGCTATTGCTTTATTTTGAGCCAGGGTTGGGCCAGAGAATTGCAGAAATTAGCAGCATTAGGAAAAAAAAAAAAAAGGTAAGATTGTTCAGGGCACTAGGTCCTATCATTCCTAACTTCAAAATCTAGTTATGAAACCTTTCATGCCACTACTCCGTAAATTTAAAAAAGCATGCATTGTGAGTTCAGCATGAAACAAAGATGCAAAGACTGCTCACCCCTATAAAATTATATCAATAATACCCAACTATTTAGCTGTAAATTAATTTGGTTTAGTGGTTAGGTTTGCAGTATTGTATAGAAAGTTTATGCATCACATCAGCAAGTACTTGTTTTAAATTGGTCTAGTTTCTTCCTAATTTAAAATTGTTGATTTAAAAAAACACGTGGCCTCCAAATGCACATGCATCACTTAGAGACTTCAGATATTGCTATCAAAATGTAATTTTTAATGTGACAGCAGCACAAAATTCTTTTTTTTTTTTTTTTTTAGTGTGTGACCCAGCATAGCAATCAAAGGCCATGTGAAAACCTCAAACTTGAGAAGTTGTACATTTTGAAATTATATAATCACAATAGCTTTTGGAAAAGCCAAGTTTCAGCAATTACTATATTAACCTGGGAAAGAGCCAGGAATGTTGCCTTTTTAGAATCCATGTCTCCTGCTAAACTTCAAGCAGCAGGAAGATACAGAGCGTGGTCTCCAAACTTGATCTAAAAGGTAAGAGTAGATATTCTTAAAACACCCTGGCCCAAATCCATTTAACATCTGAAGGTAAGAATCAGTTCTATAAACTGGACTCAAGAATAATGTCAATGAAGATGGAACAATATTTCATATTTTGAAGAATACTTTCATCTAAAATGAAGTTTTCCAACCTGGTGCCCTTCACATGTGTTATGACTACAAACTGTGCTGCCTGAGGATAGTGGGAGTTGAATTCCATAACAGCTGGACAACACAATGTTGAGGAAAGCTGCTTGAAATGAACTTCCATTACTTACCTAATGCTTTCTCCTAAAATTCCATGCAGAAATGTAGCTAAGATCTAAACCAATAATAGTACTGTCATCTTTTTTCTGTTGGAGTAGTGGAACTCCTCTGGAGGTCCTAATCCAATTTCAGAATTGCTTAGTTTCAGAAAGTTCTGTGGATTATTCCACTGAAAAGTTCCATGACTTAAGAAAAAAAACCTAGTATTTTTATTTCTGAATTTGCTGTAATTCTTGAACTAAAAGAAGATTCAATAAATCCACAGAGGATAAATAACTGGCAGTATTATCATTATATGTTACTTTTTTTTTTTTTTTAAACTATCAGAGGCAGTGTGCCCCTCAATGTTAGTTGCTGGGAATGTTAACTGGAAGATGCTGTAGAGCTTTTTCTTGCTTTGACTTAAGTGTCTGGGTGTTCACTGCTGTGGCATAGATAGGCCTTTCATCTGATTACATTTTACCAACCTTTTATTATTGTTGGTCACACAGTCAACCAGATGTTCAGCATTTTTATCCACCTATCATGTCCTTCCCAAGAACCTGGGATAGGCAGAAGTTGTTGTTTGATGGTGTTAAAGGTATCGGCGCAGGAGGTAAGCTGTTCCAAGAAAGCTGCCTTTTGCAATTGACTGATGGTGATTTTGTCAATGCCGCTGGTGTTCAAGTGGTGCTCCAGATGTTTTGGGATTGCACCTAAGGTGACTATTACTATTGGTACTATCTTTGCTTTCTTTTGCCACAGTCATTCTACTTCTATTTGCAGGTCTTTGTATTTTGTGATTTTCTCCAGTTCTTTCTCTTCTATTCTGCTGTCTCCAGTTATTGCAATGTGCTATGATGATGATGATGATGATATGAATGGAAATGACTTCCTGATCATCACATTTCAACAGGAAGTGTGAATTAAGAGGTATATGCTCAAAATATTCATTCATGCATTTTTAATACAAGTATAAATTACTTGAAGAGTAAAGTAAGGTTCAAAAGTATTATATTATATGAAATAATACCATATGGAAGTTTACTTACATGCTGCACAATTATTTTAAGTAGCCACTTGATATTTTAGAAGCAAAAAATACGGGTATTCCCCAGGTTAAGAACACCTGGTTTAAGGACAACCCGTAGTTAAGAACGGAGCCCACTATAGCAAAATTCACAATGATTCAAGTTAAATACACAACAGTTCAAGTTAATTACACAATAATACAGTATTATAGAATAATACTGTACTGGCTGACATACAAATTTGACTTAAGGACAGACCTTGGGAACAGAACTTGTTCTTAAACTGGGGACTACTTGTAATTCCTGTCTCAAATTCTTAAAAAAATGGGAATCATGTGCAACTGAAGGGAGACAGTAATAAGGATTTCTCTCATACATCTGTAACACTATTTATTATGTATATAGAGCTGAGTTTAGAGAAAACTATCTGTATAATATTTAAGAGCAAGTATCCTGCTAACTAAATACCTGCAACAAAATAATTGCTCTGCAATATTTAGAGCACTATGTATTATGCCAGCATACCAAAATGTATTGAAAGTTCACACTAATATTTAGGTACATTCATTTAACATCTGGGGTACACAGCTCTTTGGGGCTAAGGATCATACTAATCTTGGAATAGTGTCCAGGGGTCACATTCCAAAAATAGGACCAGATAAAAATGTTATTTAATTTAGAATTAGAATTAAATTTAGATTTGATTTAATTTTATTTAATATAAGCATAGAGTTATTCCCACTGCATTTTATAGTTCTCATTTTTTATCTCATTAAAAAAATGCAGTTTGGTAGCAACTTTTGGAAGGGCTCTAGGGGCCACACCCAACCTTTGGGACCTATAAAGGGCCCTGGGGATCTCAGAATGTGCATTTTTGCTTCACATTATAGCATTTAGAGAGGAATGCATCAGTTCCCACAGCTAGAATTACCGGATGATCAGTCAAATGGGAGTGATGAATAATTACATTTTACTAATACTTTATACACAGCTTAATACAGTAATCTAATAACTTGAGCAAACAAGTGTGGGAGCAGTAAGTTACAGAGATCAATGAGTATATAGATAGAGACAGCATTCATCAATAAAGCATGCTTTATTGTGTTGGAGTTGCAATTCCCAGGTACAGTGGGGCAAAAAGTATTTAGTCAGCCACCAATTGTGCAAGTTCTCCCACTTAAAAAGATGAGAGAGGCCTGTAATTTTCATCATAGGTATACCTCAACTATGAGAGACAAAATGAGAAAAAAAATCCAGAAAATCACATTGTCTGATTTTTAAAGAATTTATTTGCAAATCATGGTGGAAAATAAGTATTTGGTCACCTACAAACAAGCAAGATGTCTGGCTCTCACAGACCTGTAACTACTTCTTTAAGAGGCTCCTCTGTCCTCCACTTGTTACCTGTAGTCATGGCACCTGTTTGACCTTGTTATCAGTATAAAAGACACCTGTCCACAGCCTCAAACAGTCACACTCCAAACTCTACTATGGCCAAGACCAAAGAGCTGTCGAAGGACACCAGAAACAAAATTGTAGACCTGCACCAGGCTGGGAAGACTGAATCTGCAATAGGCAAGCAGCTTGGTGTGAATCAACGAACTGTGGGAGCAATAATTAGAAAATGGAAGACATACAAAACCACTGATAATCTCCCTTGATCTGGGGCTCCATGCAAGATCTCACCCCGTGGGGTCAAAATGATCACAAGAACGGTGAGCAAAAATCCCAGAACCACATAGGGGGACCTAGTGAATGACCTGCAGAGAGCTGGGACCAAAGTAACAAAGGCTACCATCAGTAACACACTATGCCGCCAGGGACTCAAATCCTGCAGTGCCAGATGTGTCCCCCTGCTTAAGCTAGTACATGTCTGGGCCCGTCTGAAGTTTGCTAGAGAGCATTTGGATGATCCAGAAGAGGATTGGGAGAATGTCATATGGTCAGATGAAACCAAAGTAGAACGTTTTGGTCTAAACTCAACTCGTCGTGTTTGGAGGAGAGAGAATGCTGAGTTGCATCCAAAGAACACCATACCTACTGTGAAGCATAGGGGTGGAAACATCATGCTTTGGGGCTGTTTTTCTGCAAAGGGACCAGGACGACTGATCCGTGTAAAGGAAAGAATGAATGGGGCCATGTATCGTGAGATTTTGAGTGAACACCTCCTTCCATCAGCAAGGGCATTGAAGATGAAACGTGGCTGGGTCTTTCAGCATGACGATGATCCCAAACACACCACCCGGGCAACGAAGGAGTGGCTTCGTAAGAAGCATTTCAAGGTCCTGGAGTGGCCTAGCCAGTCTCCAGATCTCAACCCCATGGAAAACCTTTGGAGGGAGTTGAAAGTCCGTGTTGCCCAGCGACAGCCCCAAAACATCACTGCTCTAGAGGAGATCTGCATGGAGGAATGGGCCAAAATACCAGCAACAGTGTGTGAAAACCTTGTGAAGACTTACAGAAAACGTTTGACCTCTGTCATTGCCAACAAAGGATATATAACAAAGTATTGAGATGAACTTTTGATATTGACCAAATACTTATTTTCCACCATGATTTGCAAATAAATTCTTTAAAAATCAGAGAATGTGATTTTCTGGATTTTTTTCCCCATTTTGTCTCTCATAGTTGAGGTATACCTATGATGAAAATTACAGGCCTCTCTCATCTTTTTAAGTGGGAGAACTTGCACAATTGGTGGCTGACTAAATACTTTTTTGCCCCACTGTAATATGGCAATCCCAACACAACTGGAAGGTGATAGGTTGGGAAACGTTGTAATAATATGAACTGTATTTAAAATCTGAGTGCCAAGTAAATTAATTCAATGATCAGTATATAAATTAGTGGTAAGAGACAGTGAGTCACCACAGTCTGAATGTTTCTTCTGCTAGGATTCCCTGGTGTCTAGTTTCTCAAGAAACAAAACAGCCTTTCAGTTAAAATAGTTTTTGCAGGTGCAACCGAGAAAATGATTTTCTTTGTGCTTTAACAATTTTATAATTTTATCTTTAGGAATTTTGTTTCCATGGAAAACCCAAGGAATGTGCCTACGAATATCTAAATTACTTGAATACCAACTTTAATTTTTTTGTTTTGCCTTTTCAAGACTACTAAACATTGCTTTGGAAACTGACTTTGAAACACAGAAAATATCTTTTCCAATCTTATCATCTACTCCTTCAAAGTATATAAATAACTACAGATGATGCTTTTATCTAGCACAGCATAAATGATTAATAACCAAATATTTCTCATTTAGTACATTTTCATAGCTTAAAGAACCCAATCTTGAAAAAGCACCACTTGTCTACAATTAATATTCAATTTACTTCAAAGCTTGAGACATAAAACCTTATAACTGTTTATTATACTATAAATTAATGTAAAAGTGGAATCTATAAACTCTTTAATTCAAAATTTGTGAAGGACTTCCCTTCCCACATCTTTATCCCAAAACATTAAACTGTTCTGCAGCAGAATGAATATTTTTTCCAAAAGTTCTTCATATACAAAACATTTTACTGTAAGAATTGAAATCATGAAATGTTCATCTAACATTAAACATGAAACATTTTCAGTCCTGTACAATTAAGAATTCTTCCAAGTTATGAGTCAGTTTCAGTACAGGAGAGACCAACCCAGACCAGAACTAGTATGGAAACTGCTCTGGAGTTGAATGGCTTACAAACCCAGAGCCACCCCATCCTGCTGGGATTAAGCTTTAACCTATTTCTCCCTATTCAGACTGAACAGCCTGTAAGCATCTGCACAGCACTTCAACGGCATCACCTGTTTGACCCAGGATCAAGATATACAAAGGTAGGATATAAATCTAATAATAGTAACAGCAACAATAATGACAGTATGTATCATCAGCATATTGAAGATACTAACCCCATGCTGAACAACGACTTCACTCCATAACTGAGGAGCCTTGAACTTTCCCCCCGCCTCCCATCGCCACCAACTGGAACTACCTTTGTAGAATCACGGTAAAACAGGCTTCCCACTCCTAATCCTTGCTGGCAAACCAGAAGGATACCATAGTTGATAGTATTGAAGGCCAATGAGAGATCAAGCAGCACTAGGCGGATCATATTTCCCCTACCCTGATTTTACGAGATATTATCTGCAATGCAAACAATGCCACCTCTGTATTGTGCCCAAGCTGGAAATCTGACTGAAATGGGTCCAGATAATCTGCTTCCTCCAGGGTCCTCTAAAGTTGCAGCCCCATCACTTCCTCAACAATCTTCCCCCCAAAAAGGGAAGTTTAAAACCTGATCCATAATTTTCCAAAATGTCCACATAGTGCAATTACTTCTTGAGGAAGCACCTACTGCTTCCTTCAGAGAGGATGGCCACACCCCTCCACTCAACGATGCATTTATCACCACCCCAACCTAGGGCCCTATCACCTCCCCAGAAGCTTTCATCAACCAGGAAGGGCAGAGATCCAGACTACATGTGAAAAGTCAGTGTTGCAGAGAGCCCTGTCCACTTCCTCAAGCATTACAGGATCAAACTCCTCACAGATAACCTGGTAACCTGAAGTCTCAGTCACATCCTCTGGACTTGGCCAGCTGGTGCCTAACTCCAAGCAGATCCAAGTGATTTTGTCCTCCAAATGCCTAGGAAATTCCTCACAATGGCCTGCCAGACAATCTCTCTGCCCATCCTTCCCTAGCAGAATTTGGATCATTTTAAAAGGGCTATCGGATGGCACTTTGCAGACACAGTAAAAGCAGAGAAATACTGACATTTTACTGCTTTATCACCATAGCGTAAGCCCAAATAGGAACTCTTACCCGCGGCTATCAAATTAGTTCTT
The DNA here is from genome assembly GCF_059951505.1 of Python bivittatus. Taxonomy (NCBI): domain Eukaryota; kingdom Metazoa; phylum Chordata; class Lepidosauria; order Squamata; family Pythonidae; genus Python; species Python bivittatus. Next base: position 66,146,422 of record NW_028277030.1, on the reverse strand, counting down.
TGTGTTACAGCAATGGTACTCTTGGCATATTTTTTTTAAATTTATTTCATCTCTTTGAGCTTCTCAGAAAACCAATAACTCCCAGAATGGCAAACTAGGAGAGGCCATTCAGGTACAATTTCATCTAATGCCATTGTTGCCCCTTAATTAATGCCTCAGTGGAAATGCCATCATAGTCTCAGAAAACTCAAGTGGCTCTGGAAACCACATACCACCACTGGATTATTTTAGATAACGACCCTCCAATTTTTCTTGCATCTGCATTAAATTACAAGTTTCCAGCCACAAAATAGTATTAGCTGGGTATCATAATAGACTATGAGTGGTGTGGCTGGCAAGCTAAATACATGTTTTTCAAATTACTTGGTCCAAGCAACCCACCAAGTACAATCATGGCCTAGCCTGCCTCTTCTTGTTCATGAAAAGCCAGCAGAGTTTTTAAAATGGCATTCACTGTGTCACTGAATCAAATAAGAAACAGGGAAGAAATGACTATCCAAATTCAGGAAATCCCCAACCCATCTTGGAGTGTGATACCTGTGCTGATGGAAGTCCTCCTGCATTCATAGCTTGAAACTCTCCAGATGTGCTGGATTACAAGTCTCAGAATTCTCAGCCACCAGAGCCACTGGAGCAAAATATTGCAGTTCTATGTTTGGGAAAGCTGGTGTATACTAAGAATGTATTCTGTTTAACAAAATAGTGACTGTTCAAACTAGCATGAAACTGTATGGTAGAAAGAAGGGTAATTTCTGTGGAAAAAGTTATCTCTGTCTTTCATTGGGCAAGGCCTATTTTCATCAGCAGAAAAAGGGACATCGCGTCCAGGTTTTCAAACTCATCTTCCCTCAATCTAGTAAGAACCTGTTATGAAAAAAAACTGTGGTTAATTACCATTGAAAGGAACACGATAGCTACCACCATGGTAGTTACTTTAATAGCGTTGCTTCTGAAGAAATTTCAGAACCATTTCATTTAAAATTACACTCCATATAAATCATTCTAAGAAAGAATTGGTGATGTACACCATTAGAAAAACTTAACCAATTACAACAGCAATTTTAACAGCAGCAATTTTGGAGAAACAAATGCAACAAGTAGTTCTTAGATACACAATTTTTACTTGCACATTTAGAAAGAGAGTGAATTAAGTAAGAGACTCCAGGAACTATTTTTCAGTGGATATATGGATTCCACATTCTGTCCAACAATGGGACCACCATTGTAGTGCTGGAAGGCCAAAATAGTGTTTGAGTGTATCATCTTTGCTTATTTAATATTTTTTCCACTGAATTGTTATTTGGCTTCCCATTCTTCAGCTAAATTCCAAGGGATGATATCATGAGAGAACTCAAATACAACATACAAAAACAGAAGCCCCTCTTGTGAGAAATTAAAAAAAAAAACCTTATTGGTAATTTAAGAACAGATTTGCGCACAATATTCAAATTGTCCCATTACACGAAGGTACAGTGACTTCTCTCAAGGGCCACAGAAAGCTTTGTGCCACACTGCAAAGACAAGTGAGGCTAGGTTCTGGCTTTGGAGACCTGAAAATGCCTATAACTTCCTATGTTCCAAAAATGCAAAAGGGAGCCGAAAATGTTGCCCCAACCACTTAAGAGAATGCACATAGGCCTCATGAACCACAAAAGAGATGCATGTAGGCCACATGAAGCTTGTGGGCCATGTTTTTTTTGCACCACAAGCATAAAGCAGTAAGGCTAGGGATATGTCAAGCAGGTGTATTCGATCCCTGTGCTCCATCTTGTTTGAAGTGTGTCCAGTTTACTTCCATAGATCATGACTCAAAAAAAAAAAATGTTCAACTCAAAATTGCTGGAAACTCAATTAAAGGGACCTAAGCACTCCATATAATGCAAGAATATTTGTAGTTGGGCCCTTGAACAGTATATTGGACATAGGGCAGCAGTTGTCCAGATAGAATATAAGTGATTATATTACTCTTCCCAATACACACAATTTTGTACAGAAACAATCCACTTCTGTGATTATCAGATTTTACTATTACATACATACATACATGTGTGTGTGTGTGTGTGTGTGTATGGGTGTAGGTGTTTTCTATAGACTACATGCATATCAAGCATTCAGCAGCATTCACAGACACAATATTACCAGTCTTTTAGGGAAGGGGGACTTGTGCAGTCAAAGGCTTCAAGAATTATTATTTCTGTAAGGAACAGATCTTAGATAATGCCTGTGTGAATGCAGTAACATCACTTAACAGTTCATAGTGCACATATTAGTTAATATTTTGGGGCTATTAATGCACACATTTATGTAAATCGATTAAATCCCCATCAGCCCTGAAGTTCACTTTGTAAATTTGGCCAGTTGTTCTTGCGTTAAAGCAGCACACTGAAATGACGACGACAACCACCACCTAAATTTATATGCTGTCCAACTCCCCATGACTCTGGACAGTTTACAAATTGTTAAAAACATTTTAAAAAAACAACAACAGAAAGCAACAACAGCAATTCATGAAACATCCAAGATAATCCATAGAGACAACTCAATACCATGGTCTAAAGGACTATAATCTAGAACTTGATAAGAGAGAGAAAGCTCAAATCAGCAAGCAATCACTTCATACCTATGGCTGGAAAATGAAAAGGCCAGTATATTCCCAGATACATTTTTTGTCATCACCTGAACCCTACACTCAAACAAGTTAATAAAAAATAAAGTCCAATTAATAATTGGCTGAAAAAACTCTGCTGAAGATGTGACTCAACTTAGTTACTCAAAATGATGCCTATTTTTGCCTGCTGACTCCATGGGCTTCTATCCCCAGCTGCTCAGTATCTTTCTAAGAGTAGAGATCAAGACTACAGTGGTGTATTACTGTTCTTTCAGTGTATTAACAGCATGCAGTACTATATACAGTTTTTAATACATCTAAATACAAATAAATGTTCTATTAAAGTTCAGTACTGATATTCTTTGCACATATATTTGAAATTACAAGCTCCTTGGAAGCAAACTGTGTTCTGTAAAACAATGTGCATCATATAATGGACCAAGCATAGCACTTTATTACATGGAATTATATAAAAAAATATTCAGTTCAAATTATAATATAGGGAGGAGTGCTCTGTACAAATCTGCTGTTATTTTGGCCTAGTGGAAGTATGATAAAAATATATTAAAGTATGTGCATAACTGGAAGAGTTAAGTCTATTATTATTAAACAAAGTGTGTGTGTGTGTGTGTGTGTACACACACATGCACACATAAAAATGTTTTTGGTGACACAATAATTGGTCAGCAGCAGAACAGTAAAGGGAAATCTCTTTCCAGAGATTTGAGAAACTTACAAATTTGATGAAAGCATGAAACAGTTTGAAAATGTTTGCCAAACACAGAGGGTTGGACAGTTTTCCCCAACTCTTGACATAGTCCTGAAGACCGAAGCAGCTATAAGAATTACTTCTAATTCACAAATGATTGGTAACTGGCTGACACACGGTTTAAAATGGAAGATGGTTGTTATGTTTTTTATGCTATTGTTTGTTTGTGTTTGTTGTAAAAAAATAAAAAATTTATAAAAAAAAAAAGAATTACTTCTAATTTAGATCTTCAGCATGTTCTATGCTCCCACCAGAAACGTCTAAAGAAAAAATTAGGAATATTCTTGCCTTAACATCCATTCCTTGTTCAGGAATTATATCTAAGGTATATAAAGGTCAATCCACTATAGGCACCAGCTATGTTCACATGTTAGATTAAGCTTTGGTTTGTTCAACTATGTTTTGTTGGAAAAAAGTACAAATACCTGGTTTCACATATTGTCTTAAGATTGTCAAACACCATAATAGCTGGATGCACACAAAATGCTACACCCAGATCAAACAAACATTATTATGGCTTAGTGATGTCTCCTCATTTTCTTATTGCCCTGAATAGTCCAGTTATTTCCTATTATTTGGTTCAAGACAGCACATGACCAACCCATGTTTTGAAGTATGCTGCTTATATAATGTTATCATGCAAAATATTTCCTATTTCCTGGCCAAGCCATGCTGAAGGAGCTGCCACAATTCTGTGTATCAAAAATGAGTCAAGGAACCAGTTGCTTTATATGTGCAGCCTTATCCCACCTAATCTAACACATATTTGTGTTTTGCAGAATACAACAAAGCCAAGACAGGGGCTATATACAGTAAAGGAAACTGTCTTGCACATGATGTTTTTGATATATATTTTAAAAAACACACCTTTTGATTTAGTTATTTAGTATTTTCACCCATTAAACAAACATCTGTTCAGAACTTTGCAAGATGAAAACCCATAACCCCAATTGTCTGAAATAGTATGTGTAACTGTGGGTCACTATGCCCTTGATTCAGCGCTTCTAGTATTCAAAAGTACAGTGGTACCTCTAGTTACGAACTTAATCCGTTCTGCGACTCTGGTTGCAACTTGAGTTGGTCTCAAGTCGAGGTAAAGTTTCCCATAAGGTTCAATGTAAATACGGTTAATCCGTTCTCCCCTCCGAATTTGGTCGCACCACGAGGCAAATTTCCCCATAAGGTTCAATGTAAATACAGCTAATCCACCCTCTGAATTTGGTCGCACCCCAAGGTAAATTTCCCCCATAAGGTTCAATGTAAATACGGCTAAACAGTTCTGAAACATATGCATTTTATTTTTAAACCTCAAAAACCTTCCAAACTCCACAAAAACCTTCCAAACGCTACAAAACACACCACAAGCCTCACCGAATGTCTCCTTGCTACCGTGATCTCGCCCACAGGAAGCCGCGACTGCGTGGCAGCAGGGCAAATGGCTGCGGATCCGGTTCGTATCTCAAGGTGGAGTTCACATGTTGAGGTAAATTTTGGGGGCCGGAGCTGGTCGTATCTTGAAAAATTCGTAAGGAGGGGCATTCGTAACTAGAGGTACCACTGTACTTCAAACCCCAGCCCAATTTCAAGTGTCTTCAAATTATCAATTCAGATATGCCATCCCAACAGATTGCCTCTGAAGCTAAGCACCTTCAAGAGAAAGTAACTGTTTGCCACTTATGATGCAAAAGAATATGCAATCCTATTCAATACAATTTATTATTTTTGGAATAAAGACCCATGTGATTAATTATGATTTGGAATGAATGAAAGCTTGATACTTAGCTAAAATCAGCATCTTCACACATAGTTCCACACAGTGATACAAGCTTCTATATTTAATTGACAATCAATAACAGATACCCCCTCTCCCCAACTAGTAAGTTAAAATGATATTTCACTATAAGTGTTTGCTGGATTATGGTAAATACCGCTCTGTACTTTCTAGAAAAAAGAACATCACAAATGATATACAATGTAACACCGACCTATTCACAGGATGTTCTAAGTTTATTGAAGGAATAGATATAAAGCTCTTTTGGAACATTACAGTCATGTTATATACTACTTTTTTTAAACTTCCCTTCAACATACGTACTTATTAAGTGCCAGAGTACAGTTAAACATACAACTAAACTATGCAAGCATACAATACTATCTTCCATTGTGTACAAAAAAGTCCACCATGAAATTAAAGCCCTTTTTATAATTCACATGTGTTTGTGTGTATCTGTTTAAAATTAAAATCAAACACAAATACCAGGTTTTTCTAGATAAAGTACCCTGATTAACTGCTTCAAATAATGTCACTAGTCTCTCAAAATTGCCCAGTTCCCTCAGCCTCTACAAAAATTGAGAGGTAAAATTACTGCCTGGACATACTGGGAAATTTTATAGAATAAAATGAGGAAGTGTCTCTATCAGTAGACACTATCAGCAAGTCAACATTCCACATATCCTGAAAGACCTGAATTTTCTATCAAGCTGTAAAATAAAAAGAATAAACTATTTTTTAAAAGGAGATAGCGCATCTAGACTAGAAACTAAAAAAAAAAAAAATTAGCACCAAAACTGAGCATAGATTTTTTTATTGGAACAAGAGAGCAAAACCTCATATAAATGTAAAATATTAAAGAACCTTTCATCCAGTTACATATCCCAACAACTCTCAGTTTAAAGATACCACAAAAATGTAGCCATAAAGAAAACAGCATTTAGGTCAATCATGTAGACAAAACTCCTGTAGTACATTAGATTCTTCGATATAAATATGAAGAAGTGGGGTTCAACATCTTTATAGACTGCTTAGCCACATCACTCTTGCATAGCCTGCTCCTATGTCATAAGGTTGTCAATATAAAAATCAGTTTTTCTTTTCTCTCTTATCCTCTTTTCCTTCTATATTTTGTCTACAATTTCTGATAATTGTAATCTGTTCTAAGAATATTTTCAGCTGAACAGCAGAGTATAAAAGCTTTAAATACATTTGTAAATAGAAGATAGAAATAAAAGATCACTTTGGTCTTTAAACATTCTATATGAATACAAAAATAATTACAACTGACCTTGATGAACTACAGCTATTCCATAGCATAAAAAAAGTATTTTGGTTAAACATATATCCAAGCTGTGCATCCAATTAAAATTCGACTTCTACGTTTTAAACTAGAAAGTCAATTACTGACGTGATTCACTTATCTTGTTAAGTCAGTCTGTTAAATAAACTACAATTACCTAGGTTCACACAATACTAAAGCATAACATAGTTTGTTTGGTTTTGACTTACACTGTGTAATCCATTTACAAAACATGGTTGGCTTAGCAGAATGTAGGAACCTAACTCAGAAAATTATAGTTAAAACAAGCCTTAGCTTAGAGTGATGTATGAACCCAGCCAATCTCTCTTGTAAAAATTATGGGGAATATTGTCAAATATGAGATAAAGAAAAAAACCAAGTGAAAATGTCAGCAACACGTAGGAACACTTGTTGATAAGTAAACTAGCACTGCACAAACTTCAGGCTGTTCCAACAATTGTGCTCATCTCCTTCACTCTTACACCATTTTTCTTAACTAGCTTGAACAGTTTTGAAAAAACTGAAAAGCTTTCTCACATGCTGTTCTACTGCAACATTCCAAGTTTTTTCCCCTCCCAGAGCAATAAGTCCATTTACATCTTTTTTTTTTTTTTTTAATATCCTTGCACTGATTTTAGCCCTAAAAGAAATACAAAATGGAGCTCTGGTGAAGGTAATTCTTAGGAGAGAAGGATCAAAACACAACACAGAAACTCATGTGTAGGTAACATTAAAAAAAGAATAATTGCAGACAAGGGGGGGGGTTGTTCCATAGGAGGAGCTGCAGTTATATGATTTGCAACAGAGCCCAAGCATTAGAACACCAATGGATTGTTTGGTATTGAGAGAAAAAGAATAAAGTTTATTCACAAGAAAATGCCAGATACCATATGCCATTTCCTACAGTACTGAGTAAAGTAAAATTAAAGTCTCCTTCAAGTTGAGCTTGATTTCTGCTGACTACCTGGATAGGTCCATGTAGCTTTCTCCACAACAACATGGAAGAATTTGCTGCTACCTTCTCCGAGGATGTTTCCACCCCCCCCCCTTTCTATTTATTCCATTCCAGGTCTCCCATTCATGTACTAACTGGATCGGATCCAGCCTAGCTGTGGGAAACAATTTGGAAAATCTGCTCACCGCATTGCCTTCTATGCCTCTATGACAAACAATCAGCTGATATTAATCACCACTCTCTCCCCACTAAAGAGGCATGAGGCTTCAAGCAAAGTGTAACATTTGTGTCTTTTAGGGGAAAGGGAAAATACATGGTATTTTTTTCCCTTAGAAGTTTTGTGAAATGGAGCAAAGAGAAATGAGATGAAAAGGAGAGATGAAAGGAAGAACAGGAAAGGAGGCAGGAAATAGTGGGGAAAAGAAGGAATACACGGTGGTGTACTGAACAGGAATTGGGGAGGGGGACAGTGGTAGAAAATAAGGTGACCCTATAACATGTGAAAGATAACAAGAAGAATTTAGGTATTCGTTCAGGAAGAACATAAAAAGGAGGGACGTTCCACACCCGAGCAGCCCGATGTTCACACAGGAGAAAGGAAAACAAGGGGATGGGAATCTAAGACCTAGAAGAACAATTCACGGAGGTCTTCCCTATCTTCCTGACTGGAGGCTACAGTCTTGAAGCTTCATTCCCCTAAGTATGTGTGCGCGTGTAGGTGGGGTAGAGAGGAGGTTTTCGCGGACTCAAAGGAAAGAACTCTGCCCATGTGCCGAGCGCTAATCCCAGCACGGATTTTACAGCTGTCCGCGCCGCTTCCTAAACCCGGTCGCCCGCAGGAGACAGAAGGAGAACGGGGAACTCGGGATCGCCCTAGGAGGCAAACAAGGGAGAGCCTCCCGCACACGCCCGAGGGCCCTGGGGGAGGGGGAGGGGGAGGGGGAGGGCATCCCGCAGCCGCTTTGGGGAAAGGGAGAGAAGGGCAGGCCAAGGACAACTGCGCAAAAGCTGTACCCACTTGCGAGCTGAGATAGCGCTTGAGGCACGCTTCGCAGACTGGCTTCTTGCAGCACGGCAGCGGCTTCAGCGGCTTCTCCTCCAGACAGACACGGCAAGACAGCACCAGGAGGGGCCCGAAGTCCCCGGAGATCAGCCCGGAGAAAGATTCGGGCAGAAGGTACAGGTCGACCTCGATGTTCCCGGGAGGGGTGCCTTTTCCTCCAGCTCCCGCTTCACTTTGCTGGGAGGGCGGCGGCGGCGGCGGCGGCGAGACGGCGGGAGGGGGGTCCTCTGGTCGGCCATCTCCCGGACTTGGAGAGGCAGGCGGGCCGTCGTGGGACTGGTCGCTCTCCGCACAGGAGACGGGCCTCAAAGGAAGCCGGCAGCTGTTGCTACTTCGCGCTTCCGAGCCTGGACCCTCCTCCAAGGGAGCCCCGCCGCCGCCGGCCTCCTGGCCTTGCGGTTCAGCAGGCGGCGGTCCGACATCGTCCTCTTGCTCTGGCCTTGGTGTCCTTCCACTGACTGTGGGCAGCGGAGGCTGAGTCTCCTCGCCCGGGAGACGCGGCTCGGGGGCGGCTCCGTCTGGCTCCGGCGGGGAGCTCGCCGTGCTAAGGCGCTCCCCCATGCCCGCCGCCCCTGTAGCCACCCTCGCTCTGGCCACTTCCCATCCAGCTCCCAAGCCGGAACTGGCCTTTACACCCAAATCACAAGAAAACTCCTTCACGGACGACCTCGTACCCGCCGGGACCCCTGCGAAGGAAACCAGGCGGAAACCAGGCGAAGCAGCTCCTGCAGCTCTCCGCGCCGAGGGCCCGACGCCCCACCACGGGACCGCCTCCCTCTGCTCGGCTCGCCGAGTTCAAAGAGGCGTAGCTCCGCCCCGCGCCGTGCGCGCACGAACACACCGCCGCGCATTACCTACCTTCCTCTTTGCGGGACCGTGTTGACGTTCTACCATTTTTCCTCCCTTTTCGCCGTTCCAGTTCAATAACAATATAAATATAACATAATAATAATAATGCCACTATTCTGTTCGATTGTGTATGATGTGGAACTGTGTAGTCTAGATTTCTTTTCCGAAAGTTTTTTTTTGCAAAGGATGAAGTCTCCCTGACCTCGCCTCCTCTTTTTATTAGCTTAGTTTTAAGACAGTTGAAGTTACGCAGGCTTAATTGAAGTGCTAGGGAAGGGGGGAGGGGGAGGAATCAAAGTTGTTAATAAAACTGAATGGTAGGGTATTTGTACTATACAGTAGTTACATGTTCCTCACCAATTGCAGAGCTGATTTTGATTAGCCATGGGGTGGTAAGATAAGCTTATTCAATTTCATTCTTTTCTGGGATCTCATTGATGTTTCTGTCTAGCCTTCTCTTGTAATTTCCCTTGTAAAGTGTTGGGTTTAATGTATATAATCAAGGACAGAAAAATAAGGTCATTTTAACCCACAATCAGTTCAGAAAACAAAAGAAATTAGACAATAGAACTGCTGCCATATCTGATCAGTGAAAGAACAGACGGCAAACTGAGGAATAAATGCTGAATCCTACTGTCTAGCAAAACAAAACAAAACCCTTGATTCAAGATAAGATGATAATAAAAGTTACACTGGCTGGAAATAATGTATAACAGCTACATATGCTAGAGGAAGGTAGCATAGCTGGCTTGAATTTTAAGCCAAAGCACTCCACCGTGCAATCCTTCCTCTTGCTTGCCCATGGTTTCTCACCAGACATCCCGGAGCGCGCCTCCATTTTTATTTTATTGGGCAATAGCTAAAGGGTAGGTTTATTCACAACTGGTTTAATGCTGTGCAGAAAGCCAGCAGCACGTAGAAATAGGAATCAATTAGCATGAGGTTTTACTCAGTAATGATGCTTTTGATTGATCCATAAACATCTTGCTTACTGCAGAATTCCAGAGGTGCATTTTCAGCAATAAACATTTCTCTGAGAGTTTTTATGTTAAAATCTATACATTTTATATGAATTTCGATAAAGAAGTCCATGCTCAGCAGGTGTCATAGAGAACAATTTTGAGAAGAGCACAATTGTTTTGGGGACAGTATCCTCAGCATAAGTAAAGCCAGGGTGTTGCATCTTCAAATTCCATGCTTCCATTAGAATCCCATTCAAACTTCACTTGGACCTGGCACGTGAAAGATCTTATGGCTGAAGTGCCCTATAAAAAAGATAAGAACTTCAGTCCCTGCAGTTTGTTCATTGTATAGATGCATCACTCATCAATGCATATTTTGGTTTCAGTCAAGGTTTCTTGGACAATCATATTCTCTTTCACACAACAGCCATAAATCATGGTATATAAGTTGCACATTCTGGATTCACGTAATATGCTAAGTCAAAACAAGGTATGTTATAGTTTGGTGTAGTGCATGACTAGTTTTACTTAGTGTCTCACTACCTTGACATCATTAATGTTTAATCCATGTTGAAGAAAATTGCATTTGTGTTAGTTCCTATCTTTTTTACTGACTTAATTTCTGTATTTTTAACAGCAGCTTAATATATAGAAATTTAAGCAAGTATAGCAGTATCTAGAATTAAACAAAGGAGAAAGTTTATTAGCTCCCTTTCAATCTGTTCATAAACTTAAAAAAAAGAAAAGAAAAACAGACACCTTTTGCAGCTATTATGTTTAAGAAATATCCATTACATCCATCCTTTGCTGAAGATGCTATTTCTTTATCAAGGGAATTAAATGCCAGTGAACATAGTAAATGGATAGAGTCCCAAAGGGTTAGGCTTGGCAACAATGTGAAATGCCTGATAAAGTTAAGAATGTATTATATGCAATTAAATATGGGTGAAATACACTTGAGTGTTTTGTTAGGGATATAGGTTGGAAGATGCAAGACCATTTTGATCTCTGGGAGAAAGAATCCTTTTAGGATTTACTATAATCGGTTGCTTCAGGAGCTAGAAAAGAGTCAACGCAGATAACTCCTGAATTATGAACTGTTCTGAACAACTAAGTTTGATTTTTCCTATTCTGTCAAGCACTGGTTTAGATTAAAAACTATTTATATTTATTTTTCATGCAGTCCTCCATAAAGTCAGGCTGCTTATATTTCATAGGTTTTTAGTGAGATTTTCACAGTCACTTTGTACTTAGAACTATAGTTATTGTTTAAAGTTAGCATATCATACTAGTAAATTAGAAGTAGTGCATCTGTCATTACTAGAAGTAATCAACTCTGTAGAAGGCTATATATATATATAGTGAAAATCAGAAAGCTAGTATTATCTCATCGTTCAGACCATTTGCAAAAAAGTAGATTAGAGAAATATTTTTGCTTTCAGTTTTAAGCTGCTTAGGGTTGCACAATCTGTTGAAACCAGATGCTATTTTGGGGTAAATGCATTTTTCAACATGTTTCATTTTCTGTTAGATAAGAGAAATTGCAAATCCCAATAAGCTATTAGATAACACAGTTCTAACTGTATATATATGCAAATAGATCTTAGAAATCTTAGCCCTATATTAAAGTAAATAGAACTGCAGTCAACTAATGCAATAAAATATACCTTATCCAAAAGAATATATTTACCTTTGTTGTACATACTTATTCCACCCAACAAGAAGGTTAGAAGAACTGGGCTGATCTCAACAAAGTCTATTCAATCCAGTATTCAGTTTCAACAGTAACCAACAAAATGCTTCTAATTACCCAATAAACAGGATATGACTGCAGTAGCACTGCCCTGCGTATGATTCCAGCAAATGTTTCAAATAGATCTTTTCCTAGGTTCACCAGTTGGTGAATGAAATAATGGCTTAAATGATGGCCTATATGGGTAGTACTTAGCTTTTCCTGTATGAGTACTTGACTTTGTCCATGTTTAACTCTTTATCTTGCTGCTTTTCCATCGATGCCAAAACACTTTCACCATATTCAGGTGACATGCTCAGCCATTTTCTGTTTAGATCTAGTATGACTGCTCAACTTGGCCCACTGATTAAGTGGTTAAGAAGGATCTTCTTAGCTACCAGTTGAAATCACTGTTTGCCATTAAACAAACAAACAAACCAACCAACCTTAGCTGTAGCTGTTATTGACATTCAGATTGGGATTAATCTCTCTTCTAGTCACTAGAGAGAAAAAATGGGACCAGGTAGGACTGTACAGACCTGTGAAGATGGAGCTGAAGTTTAGTCAGCTGTTAATTTTTTTTTTCCCTGCACAGGAGAACCAGTTTTGTAAGATGGCTACAAAACTGCTGTGTTGTCCTTTTGCTTCCAGAAGTGCAGGTTTAGCTAATTAAACTTGCTATCCCTTGGTCTGCATCGTTTAACTTCTTTAAATATGGTAATTTAAACATAAAAGAAGGGGAGAGTGCAATGGCTGTGACCTCAGTTGTACCATCACAGGGTTTCTTCCTCCTGTATTTAACAACTTAGTTAACCTCCAATGCATATAAACACAAGAGTTAGCAGACTAACCACCAATAAGCTGACTAAGTATATCCAAAACATGGCAACTAATCAATAAGCAACAGCTAACTATGGGGTGTGATGTGATTTAGCATTGGACTGATGGCTTATTCATATGTGCAACCCATTGTTGCTGGGCTCCTATAAATACTTCTTCATGGTTCTTTCTTTGACACAAATCTATTAAAGAAATATAATGATTTCCAGAGGATCTGTCAGGTAGATAAGTTGATAGAAGTATCTGCCCTTCTGAATGCTTTAAGAGAGGTGAATTACTGAAACTTGTGAGGTTTAAAACAACCAGCTTTAAGCTTTTTCATTTAAATATCTGTGAACTGCTGCAATCTAGTAAAGGGTTTAGGATTCCCAGTCTGAAGTACTGTAATTAGCACTGCTCTACATGTGTATTTTGAAACATTTCAAGCACTGATCAAGTTACAACTTTATGAACCTGTGATTCATACCCTCTCCACAAATTTGAGCAAAAGGAAACTGTGTGCAACTCATAGGGAACAAACCACCAAAGAGCATGCCAAGGCAAGGATGGGGCAGGCTGCTGTTAGCAAGTGAGAAGTTCCCCTTTTACACGCTTAGGCAGGCCTCCTTGGCAAAAGGACATTGAACTGGTACTGAAGAATGTAAATGATTTGAAAGTGAGCTGTCTTGTGATTTTTGGGCTGATGGGAATTTCATGTGGCAGACAGAAATGTTTCCAAGCTTCTGCAATCAAGTTGCATGCTCAAGTTCTTTCTGACAGAACTAAATAAGTGCTTTCTGAATTTGACATCGATCATGAAGTTTCCTTGAAAATGATCAAGTCTCACGTGCATGCTTTTGTGCTAATATACAGTGAACTGAAAATTCACTTGTAGATGAAGATTGAGTTATAAATAAAAGCAGTAGCATATTCTTAATTTTTCTTTCCTTCTTAAATCAAATGCTGCCTAATGCTGCAAAGTCTGAAGATTAAGATCCTTGTTTTGATTTCCCTTTTCTACAAGTATGAAAGAGGATGTAATTCCTACCGGTGATCAATAGGGACCTATTTACAGAGTTCCACCTAACGGGACAATGCCATCCTGTTGAGAAGTCTGCAGAGAAAAAAAGTCCATTTATTTCCTAGATGCTGGTTTCTGACCCTACAGAGGCCCATTTCCTGAACTCTTATTTCTCCTGACGAAGGTGTCACTTCAGACATCTTTGCTTGTGGGATTTCCTCCTTCCTGCTTGGAAGTTGAGATCTCCTCTGCATCCTCATTTTGGAACTGCACAGTTTATTCGTTCACTAAGTTGTAGTCTGCAGCCCATTCTTCCTTTGCTAACTCGACGTGTGGTGGCCCACACGTTAAGCCAACCTGCTGATGATCTTATTTCATCTCTGTATCAATATAAAGAGTTTATATAAGTTCTTTGATTCCTGTTCAGAAAAGAAAGCTTTTACTGTAGACAGCAGGGCATTGTTACTGAGGACTCCAGAGAAATTTGAGCACTTTCAGCTGCTGGCTTAAGGAAACCAAATATAGGTGAGTTTAGGCTTTATTGCCTGGAATGCACAGGGCTGTATATTTTGTTGTTACATTATATATAAAGGCTCTGTTCTGTAAGTTGGAAATATGTTGCCTTAGGACTCCTCTGGTGAAGGGTCTTATTCAGAGAGGTGCACAAGAGTTTCTTTACTTTGGGGTTTTGATTTGCATTTTTGGCTAAGAACTATTATAGTTCTCATAATTTTAAACCAGTGGCTTTCAAGTCCCCCAGAGACTTTAAACCCCTCAGGGATTACTGAAGGTTCCTCGGAGGAGGTCATTAATTAGAGGCACGCTTCCCTGATAGGCAGTTTGCCAACTGTTCATTCTTGTTCACTGCACAGACCCAACAGAGTTTGAGGTATATGGTCTTCTAAATGTGATTTACTACAGTCCCCATAATTCCCAGTCAGCCTGGTCATTACATATCTAGGAGGAATTAGGTAGGGAAGGCTAGGTCAAGTTGCATTGGTGAGTCTAATATTCCAGGTTGACTGAGGCTCACATGTGATCTGGAATTGAGACCTGGCCTCATAGTTTAGAATAAAGTAGGGCCAGGCCAGTAAGGGATCAGAAGTCTGTGTGGTCCAGCTGGAAGATCATGGAGTAAAATTTGCTTAGAAAATTTGTCTCTGCCATTGATTCCGGCACTGAAATGTTGTCACTCCTGCTCACTTAAGAGTAGTGACAGTAATAACAACAACCATAATCTGGTACTGATAGTAGCGATGGGCCACAGCTGGATTTGCTGGATCTGCCGTTTTTATTATGTAAAATAAGAATTATTTTCAACATCAGAGATATTACTTCATAGGAAGAAGAAATTATCCAAATAACTGTTGCCTCTGTGATTAGTACTGCTTTTAGTCTGTACAGCACCTGCTTTATAGAATAAGAAACATCACAAATTCTGACCCTTTCAAATTCTGCAAGCTGAAAAGAATGTGCTTCAGAAAATCCATATATTTTAAAGAAATCATGTAAAAGCTTTCTATTACTTAAACTATATACTTCAGTCTGTGTTTAACAAAACAGGAAGTGGTTGGGAACTTCCAGTCTTATGTACAAAGTTGTGTCCGTTTTGCATGTTCACGAGGTTATATAAGACTAATAATATTAATAACAATTTAGAGATGTAAACATTAATACAGAGATATTAATGTGTCGAGGGTAGCCTACTTGAATGTAGATCAACAGGATTTGTTTTTGAATGTATATATACAGTATATGTACTAGGCAATGTGCAGTAAAAAAATGACAGTGCATGCTGTCTTCCTGTTTACAAATAATTGTCAAGTTATCAAACTCAGTATGCAAATTATTTGGAAAAACTTTTAAAAGACCATTTTTACTTCACAAAAAATTAAATGAATTTAATTTGGAAGCCCCTAATGATTGCAAATCTATACTGCCTAAAAATGCTTAATAATAATAATAATAATAATAATATCACACAAACTGACTTTAAACAACAAAATAACACAGTAGCCAAAATGATTCACTGGAACATTTGTAAAAATTATCATTAATTTAATAATAATATTAAATAAATGATAATAAAATTAATGAAAAACTAGTGGGAATATATAGTTGAAAAAGTAGTTGAAAATGAGCAGGTTAAAATACTGTGGGATTTCTGAATACAAACTGATAAAGTTGTGGCGCATAACACACCAGATTTAGCTATGGTTGAAAAGAAGAAAGTGTGGATAACTGATGAGGCAGTACCAGGGGATAGAATAGAAGACAAAGAAATGGAGAAGATCATAAAGTATCAAGATCTGAAAACCAAAGTTGAAAGATTATGGCATAAACTTGCAGTGGTAGTCCCAGTAGTTATCGGCACATTGGGTGCCATATCAAAAAACCTTGGACAGCACTTAGAAATCTGCACATTGACAAAATTTCCATCTGTCAATTACAAAAGGCCACGCTGCTTGGATCCGCACATATACTATGATGATACATTACAACATCTTTGTTCTTCAGAAGAACTCAGTGCAAATGAAGGTCAACTGCAGCTAAAGTACTGGCAGCTGTGATTTCACATTGTTGTGTAAATAATAATAATAATAATAATAATAATAATAATATGCATATAAGCCAGAATTGAGAAGACAGCAACAGACAGCAAATGCCACCTCTGCAAAGAAGCTGAAGAAACAGTGGACCACCTAGTTAGCTGCTGCAAGAAGATCACACAGACTGACTACAAATGATGGCATGACAAAGTAGCAGCAATGGTGCATTGGAATATCTGCAAGAAATACCATTTGCCTGCAAGCAAGAACCGGTGGGACCACAAAACAGACAAAGTAATAGAAAATGAAGAAGCTAAAGTGCTCTGGGACAGTCAAGCGCCTGCCACACAAAACCCAGACTTAACCATTGTTGATAAGAAAGACATAAAAATCTGGATAGTAAACATTGCAATGCCTGGAGACAGCAGAATAGAAAAGAAAGAACTGGAGAAAATCACAGAATAGAAAGACCTGCAAATAGAAGTAGAATGACTGTGGCAAAAGAAAGCAAAGATAGTACGAACAGTAATAGGCATGCTGGGTGCAATCCCAAAACATCTGGAGCACCACTTGAACACCAGCGGCATTGACAAAATCACCATCAGTCAATTGCAAAAGGCAGCTTTACTTGGTATATCCTGTGACGATACCTTTAATACCATCAAACAACATCTGCCTATCGCAGGTCCTTGGGAAGGACTTGATAGGTGGATAAATATGCCAAAACCAGTCTAAGCATCTGGATGGCTGTGCGACCAACCATAATAATTTGCTTTACAATCTGAGACCAAGCCGGGTACACTGTAATGATGATTGAAAAGGTTAACAGAAGAAGATTGTTTCCTCATATTTCTTTTTTCTAATTTTGTGTAATTCATTTAAAATTAGTTCTGCGAGGCTGCTTATAATTTTCTATGATGCTTTGCAGCTCATACATGATGCTCTAGGCTAATCAGATTCTTCCATTATTAAACTAAGCCATTCAGATGAAGTTAAGTAGCTACTTTTATGAATTGGTAATACCTAGAAGCTTGTTTGGCTGGCTGGTTGCATGGAATGTAACTTCCAGTTCCATGATTATAGATACAAGTAATCATGGGATTAGGGCAATTGGAAGCTACAGGGCCTTCATAAATCTTGCTCAATAAACCCACTCACTTGAACATGTGCAGCTGAACTCAATTAGTTCATCTGTGAAATAAAGTTCTGGGTTGAAAAGTGTAGGATTTTGCTCTGAAAATGATAAAATGATTAAAGTAAAAATAAATTGGAGGAGAATTTGACATGAATTTTAGCTCCACAACCTTTATCTGTCAGTCATCCTGAATAAAGACTCATCCTGAATAAAGGCCAGCAATTAAAACCTGCAAAGAGGCATATTAGGACTACCAGGTTTAGGCTATAATAATCCAGGTAACTACTAGATGGAAGCAAAGAAACAGAATTTTCTGTATCTTTGCTGCCATCCGGTGGTAGTTCAGATCTTTGCAGCACAGTTCTGATAACCCTACATGTGTGTAATATTTGTTACTGATTTAAAATATGTTTGTACTGGCTTTCAGTAAATAAGCTTTCGGTAAATAAGAAGAATAGACAATGTACAGTTTTTTAAACTTACACACATCTCATCCTCTGCAATGAGCAAACTATAAGTTATGGGTTGGAACCTAAATTCTTATGGGCAGAAGTTATTCCATCTGGAATGAGAGATATAATTCCAATAAATGTTCTCTTTGCTGTCTGATTATCCACTCTTCACAGGTGTGGGATTCTGTAGAATAGAGTGGGAACCTGCAGAATTAAGGAGAAATTAGTGAAAAGCCCTTTCTTTCTCCAACCCATATGGCAATGAGAGTTTTTTTTCTGAATTAGAGTCCTTGCAATAATTGAAGGAAAGGACAACGCAGGATACAATGTGAGCATTCAGTTCACTTCTGTTCAATTCTGAACCTACAAAATGAGTTAAGTTTGCTTCTTGGTTTTCATGGTATGTTAATGTTGGAAAGGGCCATTTAAACCATTAGGTTCCGGCCCTGATGCAATGCAAGATTCCAAGTGAAAGAATCCTGCATGGATTTCCTTTGATTTCTGTATTCCAGATACTTTAAAGCTCCAAACTGGCTTTGGTGGCTTAACAAATTACTAAAGGAATTTTTATGACAACCTGTGTGCCATACTTCCCTCTGCCTCCCCTCCCAAAAATCCTGCTATATTGCCTCATCAAGATGGGGAGTCTTCCTGGGAGGGATGAGCAAATGTTGGGAGTGTATGCCAAGAGTATATAATCCCAGCAGAGTCACCCAAGGCACGAATGTCATCTCAGACACTCAGCCAGAGCAAGCAGGCACCTATATTGGGCAGCAGCAATATAGGAAGATGCTGGATATAGAAGATCGCTTTAGGGACAACAGCTAAGACATCATTTCACACAGTACGGGAGAAAGTATTTTACTAAGAAAACCACATGGACAGAAAATATAAACTTATTGATAATATGGTGCTGGATGGTGAGGCCATCAGGTCAGATGGCACGCAACATGCTACTGAGGAAGATCTGAGGTGTTTATGAGATTAAAACCTTCAGGATGTCTAGTTGCTGATGTTGCCATGCAAGAAAATAAAATCTGAAGCTGCAAAGACAGAATTACAGTGGAAACATGGAATGTAAGAAACATGAACATGGGAAAGCTCAACAGAGTGAAACATAAAATGAATTAAATCTACATTGAGATCTTAGGCATCAGCAATTGAGATGGACTGGAATGGCACACTTTCAGACAGAAAATTACATTATTTACTAATCAGGACATGAAAAACAAAGAAGGAACAGCAGTGCTTTCAAGAGCAGTACTTGGCTACAATGCAGTTAGTGGCCAAATTATATCAATTAGACTTCATGGATAACCCTTTAATATGATGAACATCAAAGTTTATGCTCCAACCACTGATGCAGAACAAGAAGATTTGATGAGTTTTATGATCAAGTTCATTCTGAAATCAACAGAACATGCAAGCAAAATGTGTTGCTTGTGATTAGAGACTGGAATGCCAATGTTGAACATATTAAAGAAGAAAATGTAATTGGATTGTATGGCTTATGAAATCATATACCAGATGGAGTACATAGAAATCAATTGACTACGTTATTGCTAAAAGGAGGTAGAAGAGCTTGATTACAGCTTTAAAGACATGGCCAGGTGCTGGCAGTGGAACAGATCATGAACTGCTCATGTGCAAGTTCCAAGTTAAGCTAAAAAAAAGAAAAGAAAACCAAGCAGTTTCCACAATATGATTTTGAACATGTACTTACCATTTTCAAGGAGAACACCGGGAATCTCTTCGAAGCGTAATCCACCCAGAGTCACGAATGTGAGATGGGCGGCTATATAAATTGAGTAAATAAATTCCTGAATCTTGTTGATAGGGATAGGTAAACATGGTGTTTCTTGGCATAGACACTTACTGATTCCCCAATAGCTTCTTTACAGATGGAGACTGGGTAGAACAGCTGACTCCAACTAGATGTGTTGGGATTGCAACTTCCAGAATTTGCTGGCTGGGAATTTGGGGACTGGTATTCCAATACATTTTGAGGGCACCAAATTAGAAAGAATGGCCTAATGTCCATGATGGTTGTAGAATACTGAACCCATTTCAGTATTTTCCCTGGGACACCACATTTTCTTTTCTTTATAAAAAGGGTATATGGAAAAAAGTAATAAGCATACTTTTGAGATGGACACTAACCTATTTTCTGATAGCCCCAGCCTTTTCAAGAAATGAAACCTGTTCCTATTTAGATAGTCTTATAACAGGTTCTGCTTCTGA
Source organism: Python bivittatus (assembly GCF_059951505.1). Classification (NCBI taxonomy): domain Eukaryota; kingdom Metazoa; phylum Chordata; class Lepidosauria; order Squamata; family Pythonidae; genus Python; species Python bivittatus. The sequence goes on along the minus strand of NW_028277030.1, from coordinate 66,126,193 downwards.
GTTAAATGCTTGGTAATAGAATGTTGGGGTCTGGCTTTTGATGGTGTAGATATATAATTTTGTAACTTGAGGCTTGTTCCTAACAAGGCATTAAACACATAATTTTTTTAAAGCAATATTACTCCAAATTATTTAAACCTTACGAGCTCATCTGGCAAAGGTACTGTGATAAGAATGTTAAAAATTTGTTTCAAAGGTGCTTCTGTTGGGCAACCCATCTACCCATCTACTATTACACTCTTCACTCTTCTTCTTCTGCCATCCTTTCCTACCATTTTCACTTGATATACTGTATGTTGGTTATATATGTGATGATTACACCTTAGAATAGTTATTTTGTTCTGATATAAAATTCAGTAAAGTACTTGATGGTCCTAGAGCTCCCTCTTGTGTATATTTGGTTAGTATGAGAAGTTTTATAATAATTAAGAGCATTGTTCTGTAATATTGATTCATTTTTTGGTTAGGGTTCTTTGATATGAGTACCTGATCAGTCCTTCTAACCATGAACTGAGGTGGTGTCAGGAGAAATGGAGAACCACTGAGAAACAAGATGGAGGCATCAGTACATTTGGGGAAACTCGAAGGTATGCAGAAGTAGAAATATGAGGGAAGGGAAAACACACACATACACAAAATATCTCTCCCCTCCCCCATATCCTAAAGAGGCCTGACTATTAATAATCAAGAAATGTCAATACCAGATGGAACAATGACTAAAATTGATAGAGTGGACCATACAGCTGGCTAAGACCAGAAATCTCTCAGTGGCTATACTTTTGTAATAATTGGGAGAAAACTGCAGGCTCACCGCATACAGTATATTCCCTAGTTCAGTTGAAACTTCCTCCATAGAGATAAACATGATCATGGAAAAAAAAAAGTTAGACCCAGTTGAAAGAAAGCAGGTATTGTGCAGAAATATCATGTGAAGAAATCTGGCCTGCATCTGCTAGGGATCTGAGGCAGTTAACAGTGATAGCCATCACGAAAAATACTCTGGTTTCTTTAGTCAATTTCTTTTTAATTAATAACCTCCATCAACTCATAACATGTACTTTATCCAAAAATATTTCTTAGAAATATATGATGGGGGAATGTACTAAATGTGTTTTCTGTCCAGTTCTCTTGAAAGGGACAAGGAAGAATGCCATTTATTTTTTTTTCCAAAGTTTAACTCCCTAGAATTTGAACTCATTCTCATTTGCTTTCTTCTTCAACCCTTCTTATGTGCTGCATATTTCTTTAATGTCAATGGAAGCAAAAAGCTAAAGCAATGAGAAAAACAAAAACTATTCTGCCAATATCTCCAGTTTGCTTTGAGAATATTCTGCCAGAATCTCCAGTTTGCTTTCACAGGAACTTGGAGTATGGGAAAGAGGTAAGTGAGTTCGGAAAAAAGTAGCCTCCGATCTCACACATATATATATATATATTGCCATTTGTTGCAAACCATCCTGCTGAAAATATCCGCGTGGAGGAATGTGTGTTTCTAAGCATGTGCAAAATGCCTTGCATAACTAACAAATAATAATGATGTCAAGTGTTTGCATCTGATCTTTCCAGTATCTGGTAATGGTCAGAAGAAAACAGAATGCTCAGGCAAAAGACTTTAGGAATAAAGAGATTTAGTAATGTTTATGGGATTCTTGTCATGAACAGCATATGGGGCTGTCTTTGGAGAAGCTGCAGTTAATGCCAAAGGCAGTAACTGGATTGGGACAGTTTCTTTATATCTCAGTCCCATTTCTAAAATGGCTTCACTTGGCTCTTTGGTTGCTTCTGAGCTCAGTTCAAAGTGCTGGCTCTTATTTTTTAAAAACATAATTGTGTGAGTCATGGAACCCGAAGCTGTGCCTAGTTACAAATCTACCTGCCTGTACACTGTATGTCTGCCAGCACTCTTCTCTGTGTGCCTTCCTTATCAGAAGTAAATGGCAACTAAATAGGGGGAACATTTTTGGCCATGGTACCAATCACAAAAATATGGTATCAGAAGCTAAGGAGAGCCAGACATAGTTAGGATTTGGATGGGACGTCTTCAGGGAATATCAGGGACATAGACTAGTCTGGGAAGACAAAAAATCATTCTGGAAGAAGGCAATGGCAAATCCATTCAATACTGTTGCCAAGAAAAGCACGTGGTTATGTTCATAAAGTTACCAGGAGTTCTTGAACTTGACTTGAAGAAGATTTATACTTCTTCTGTCCCAAACTATGAAGCCTCCACCTGCTAACACAGCTTTCTTTCAGATACCAGGCAAACATTATTATATCCACCCATTTTTATCCTTATGTATTTAAAATATTATTGGTTGCTCTTTTATCCATTGCCCCCTTTTTAAAATTGTGACTTAGTGTTTTTTTTTTTAACGTGAAAGGTTTTAAACTTAAACAAGCAGCACATGGGATGATGTTTCTAACAAAACTGTGATAAAGTACTGAGTAAGGCATGTCTAGGAGGCGTTTTCTAATATCACTTTTATCTCAGCCTCTGTCATCTTCACTCTTTTCTCTCCCTTTAAACCTTTTTTTTCCCTTATGTAAATTATCCTTCTTAGATTTGATTTTTGAGAAGAAGTGATACATTTTCTCTTGTGCGCTTTGATAGTTCTTCTAATTTTTAAAGCTTTCTGATTATGTACCAATATCGTGAATGAAGTTGCAGTTTTACCTTTCTGGAATATGATTTTTTGTCAGATAACTGCTACTCTATTCCTCTATTTGAAAGGGAATATTGTAAGTTGTTTCTTATCTCTGGACTCTAACAATTCATGGATACCTGGCCTTTAAAATTCAATTTAGTATATATTAATTTGTTAGGGTAGCAATCTTATTTATGCTTACCAATCTACCTTGAAATCAAAACTCATAACACAATTTTAAATGAATCAGATTTATTACTAGTTTTTGTTGCCTCAGGTTAACTGATACTAATCCTTCCATGGGTATTCTTCCTTACATCTTCGTACCATACAATTTCTGACTTTATGTTATAAAAATTGCAGTTTAAAACAGTATCTACCAGGGATTTTGTAGAATACAGGAGATCAGAGTTGACAATCTATCACAAAAGAAATAAGGAAGGAAGGAAAGGGCAGATGAAGCAGGATTAAACAGGAAAGAAAGAACCGATGATTGTGAGAGGCAACGTTTAAAACAACTTGCAGCTAGCTATATTTCAGAGGCAAGTTGGAAAAGTTCACTGAGCCCCTCTAAAACATTGGCTGAGGAAATCAGACTTAAGGATTATTTGAACAGCTCAGGATAAAACCTGAAAAGTTGGGGGGAAACATGCAGATTTTATACAGTACATTAGTCTATCATTTTAGAAATGCCACACTTTAAAAAGAGAGAGATTAATATTTTGGTTTGCCAATAGGTGGTGCTGGCAAATCAAAAAGAATTATCTCGTCCATTTAATTTTATGACACAAACAACTGAGCTGCTAAATGTCTTCCTAATTCCAGGCAATTTCAACACTCCTATAAAGTAATAGTATAACACATTCTACTGTGTTTCCCCAATATTTGTTACTGCGGGTCTATTTTCTAGAAAAAAACCTATTTCGGATGACAAATAAATGAGCTTTCTTGTCTTATCCTAATGGCATATAGAAATATAAATCTGTTCTCTACTAAAATTGGGGTTGGAAATATTTATATTCTGTTTCTCTATCCAGATTGTAACATTTATATAATTGTTATTTAAATACATAAACCTCTCTCGCTCTCTCTCGCTTTCTCTCTCTCTCACACACACACACACACGCACAAATTCTTCAGCGATATTGTTCTCCGGAAGGAAAGCAATCAAATACAAAAAGTTAAACCAGTAAGAATGTCATTAAAAAAATCAAATGCATAAAAGCAGAAGCAAGAACATAAAAAGTTAACAGAGAAAAAAAAATACAGTACTGTAAAGCAATTCAATAACACTGTAAAAGTCTAAGGGAATGAAATAAATTCATCAGGCCCTGGAAATTTATTTCCCAAATTTTTGCCCTTTCTTCCATGTCCGGTCCCCAGTTTTGCATAACAGTGACTGCTGGAAAAGCCCCCTTGGATAGATAAGCTCTCTTTGGGCACTGCTGATGGATCAGCCAACAAAGATACCATGGGGTGCAGAAATGTGCATATGGTTCTATCTCTGAGATTACTTGATTTATCTAATGTATATGTAGGGCTGCTGCTTTGGGTATCTTATCCTGAGGATGAAGTTTTATAGTAGAGATAGAAACCCTCACTTACTGATTATTACATAGACACAACAATTTTTGTGGCCACAATACCAAAATATTGCCATTGCAATCTTCTCTGATGCTTTTCAAACTTCTCAAATTTATAGCCCTGAGATTCCCTGTAAGTCTTCCCTCCAAGTTCTATCCAGGCCTGACCCTTCTTAACGTCCAAGTTCAGACCAAGTCAAACAGGTTCTGCAACCTGCTGCAGAATTATAGTAGGGACCCTCGACTCACCCATCCCCAAATTAAGGATCCCGGAGAATCTGTTGTAGAAGTTCAGGTTTTTAAATTCACACTTACAGCATAGTGCAGAAATTCAAACATGAGCTTTTCAGAGCATGAATCTCTCTCTCAAGACTGTTCAAGCAGAGTCATAGCTAGGCTATGAATCTGAGTTGAAAAGACATACTGAGTTACCTAGGTGTCTAATGGAAATGATAGATTGAAGTACATTCTTAAACTTTAAATCTTGTGGAAAGGACAATTCCTTTCAGACAGGGTGAGCATAATTTAATCAGTGGAACCATCATAACTAGCTTCTTCATGCTGTCTGAAATGTATCTCAATTTATTGACCCTCATTCACTCATACCTCTGGAAAACACAGTGGGCAACATGTGGTCCACCAGATGTTCCTCTATCCTATCATCCCTCATTAAGTGCCATGCTAGTTAGCACTGATGACATTTATCATTCAGAAGTATCTAGATCACTTGTTGCCTATTTCTAAGTAAGCAATAATAGGAACATCAGGATCGCAAAAAACTGGAGTCAGCAGAAAGATTGAGCAATTTTTTGAATACTTATATGCTTTTAGAGGAAGCAAAAGCATCTCAGCATTATTAAATATTCAATTATTCCTATTCTTCTTTTTTAAAAAAGCTGCCCTTTTTCATGTGAAAGTTAGAAAGCAAATCTCACCCCAAATTCTAAGCAGGTGTCACATTGTGTTTATGGGGCAAAGCACCTACTGGAGCTACACATGTGGCATTTGACTTTTATTCTAGATGCTCCCATTTGAATTCTCTCTGTTGGAAACATTAAACTTCTGAGCAGTTTATAAATTATTTCCTACCTATTCCATATTGCTTGAATTCTATCTCATGTGATCAAAAGAAGCCCGACATTTCTTGTTGGCATTTTGTTCCTGAGTTAAATGGTTTATTTTTCTCTAAGTTGTACTATATTAATGCAGTCAGTTGTGGATATTCTGCTTTTTATCTGCATGTGCAAGCTGAAGCAAAGAAGGAGGAGGATAGATAAGGGACTTCTAACTCTTACACAAGCTATTTACAGATCAGGATTAAGGCCTCTTGATGGGATCAAGATTAGAACATATCAAAAGACCAGTCATTGAATACCAGTACTGATAGAAGCAAATTCTCAGTCTTGTGTCACTGAAGTGCATTATATTTTTAAATATGAATGGATTCATATTTGTATTTAGATGAATATGAACAATTCAAAGTAATTGACCATATTGATCATATGAATTTATCATATTTAGTTGACTAGATCAATCATTTTATTGATGCAAACTCAATTATACTCAATAGAAAATAATCTACCTTTAGTATATGGGCAAAAAATATTTATATTGCTGTTATTCTTCTGTTTCTCAGCTTTTTCAGGTTAATGCCTCTGAAATCCATGGCCAAACATCCAAGAACTTCACAGGTACCTACACTTGGGAAGAACATCTGGCTTCCTTACTGCCAAGGACAGAATATATCCTACTTGATTTCCATGTTCTTCTTCAACTTGGGATGGATACTAGTATGAATTTAAAAGCTCCTATAAGTAGAAATAACAATGCAAAGGTGAGTGGGGTTTGCTGGCTGTTTATATATACTTGCTGCACTGGTCTTAGTTGGTTAGAGGTGCGGTTTCTTCTTTCTATGGTTTCTTGATTAGAGTATTTGTTTCCTGAAGGAAATAAACAGCCCAGAGCACACCCTTCCTAGCAACCAACATCCAGACAAGCAGGATAAACAGTCAGAAAAGAAACAATACTCTAATCAAGGAACCATAGAAGGAAGAAACCATGGCAGGGCAAACTACTATATATAAGCAGTCAGCAAACCCCGCTTTTCCTTGCACTGATGATGCTACCTAGCCTGGTAATGAAACATCTGCAAGAAACCAACCAAGGTCAGAGAGCACCAAGAACCAACAGTTCAGTCCTAAGCTACATGTATTCTCTTCTATTGGAAGAAGAAATAAAGCAAACTTAGAGAAGGGTGGAGTGGGGAGAAAAGGATCATTTTTCAAAAAACTCCTCCACAATCTAGGTACAACGTTACATGCCTACTTGGAAGCAAGTCCGACTGAGTTTGGTGGGATTTACTCCCAGATAAATGTCTATAGGACAAAAGCTTTGATTTATCTGTAAAAAAAGCATTTAACCAGATTTTAGTCATTTGGTTTACTAAACAGGAAAGCTGACGTACCAGTATTTCAGGTAGGGAATTGCAAAATCCACACCACTGTAGTGATGAATATAGCAGGCCTTTCTGGAACAATGGTGTGTTAAAATGTAGCATCTTTCTGTGTGTATGGCATACAACTGCTGATTCTCTGTGTAAGATATCATTCTTTCGCATGAATGTGCAGTACCCATACATTGAGGAATTCTTATGATGTATGTGTTAGTCAATCTGGTGTCTTTCATATGTTTTCAGTGACACTGTCCATGTCCTATGTTATGGGCCAACCTGACCAAGGCCTGATAGGAGTTGAGGCCTAAAATACCTGGAGAGCAGCAGGTTCTCCACTCTGACCATAGGACAAGGCAGATTTCTGTTGTACTGTCCCTTGTCTTGGGAGACTGTGCAGTTGCCTCCATGGCAGGTTGGAGAGCTGAATATATCTAAAATGCTCTCAGAAGTCAAGTCATCCCACTGCTAGGGTTACCAGATTTCTGGCAAAAGGAGGACGTGTCCTCCGTTTTGTCCTCCTTTCCTCTGCCCATTAGGTATAGTTTTAAAATCAAATATGGTCCAGAATTTTTAGTTTTTTTGTTTTTTTTAAATTTGGACTGTTTTTACAACAGTAGTCATTCCGACTTTTGGCTATTGTGACCTTGTAAATTGTCTGCTTCTTTCTTTCCCTCATCTGTTGACAGACTCAACAGCCCAGATTTACAGCATATAATTTAATTTACTTCCTGATTCCAGCAATTGGCTTCAGTCCAGCCCCTCCAAATCTATGCTCCCTGTAGCCTGTAGATCTATGGTGAAATTAGAAAAGTGCGCCGTCATCAATTCTATATTATCGCTAGCACATGTTCTAGAAAATAAAGATTTGTTGGAAAACTAACACAACTGAAAAACAAGTCTTTCTGATGCTGGAAAAGGTAAGTTCATATACATATAAGCTTAAGTACATTTTTTTTGCAGTTTTTCACTGCAATTTTTGTCATGAATGCCAAGAATGTTTAACAGTTAGTGTGTCCTTCTTTCCCCTCCCCCATTTGTCCCCCTTTCTAATTGTCCGTGTCCTCCTTTGCCTGTTCAGATATCTGGCAGTCCTAAGAAGAACTTGATTTTTGTTTTTTCTTTTTTTGTTTGGGAAAAAAGCAGCAGAAGAAGAAGAGATGCAGAGATATTTGTAGGTCTTCTGCATTCTGAAATGGCTTTATCTGTGCTCCATGCCTGAGCAGGGATGGGGGTAGGTGGGAAACAGACACTTGTTTTTTCCCCATGAGGATTCCTCCATGCAGAGGAAGTCTAATGGATTCTGTTTTCCTTTACATAAGAATTACCTAAGAAACAACATTGGGGTCGGGGGGAGGGGAGAACTTGAATTAATCGTATATAAAACTGCTTCTGCTGAGGACAGTTATAATGTTTACTTGAGAATCAAATTCTACACAGCTGAATAATAAAGACACAATCAATGCAGAAATAATGTGACTATATTGTATCTCTGAGGAATTAACAGCATTTACCTGTGATGCAGGTTTTAAACTGGTTATTTACAGAGCTTTGGGCAGGGTAATAAAATTGTGTTAAGATTTATATTGTAAATAGCAACTTAACAGGACTTTGCACACACTCTGAATTCTAATCACCCTATTAGACTGCTTTCATTGAGGGGAAGATTCAGCTTTTTGATGTAAACACACTTCCCTATTATGACACTGAATATTTAAAATGAGGCAAAAGGTTTGTGTCTGAGTTCTAAACAAATGATATTAATCTGGCCATTCCTCTATTCAATCTTTTCTTACTATTCTTCAGGAAATTAGCTACTGACCCAAGTCTAACAATGAAAATGTACGATTACAATTCTTTTCCATTATGACAGCCTAAGTCCATATATCAAATTGTTATGTGAGCAACAATGAGACAACTCTGGCAGTGATTGTGTTACAGCAGCCATGATAGGCTCCGGTTTTGATTGCTTTCCTTTTTTATTGCCTTTTAAAAACATTTTTTCTGAGCTTTGTGAAAAACATATTGTGGATGTATGTTTCACAACTGCATTTTGATATGAAGAGATTATTGCCTCAATTCAGAATTAGAAGTAACTTGGATATTACGTTTCAGCAGGTCTCAAGTGGGACAGATGCTGAACAGAACAAATTCCAGCTATCTCCCAACCTCCCATAGTGCACAAAGGATTGCACATATTTTAGTTTTATCATTCATCCAAGAGATCCATTCCATTAAAAAAATGTTTAAAAAAACTAGCAATCTGAGGAGCACCTCAAAAAAGCTGCAGCCTTTAAAGCAGTGTTTCTCAACCTTGGCCACTTGAAAATGTGTGGACTTCAACTCCCAGAATTCTTCAAATGGCCAAGGTTGAGAAATACTGCTTTAAAGTGTGCTACATAGATGCTGGACTTTTCAGTGTTGTTTAAAAAGTGAGGGGAATCCAATGGAGTTTCTAAAATAAATACAACTCCTGTTTGCCTTTAGGACCCTGCCCTTTCCACTCTCCTCTATTATCTCAGAATACAGTAGCCAGATGAAATATTCTGGGGGCCAGAAAATTATATGTAGGCAAAAGCTGATTTATCTAAACTGAAGTCCATTTTAAAGATACTTTCTGTTGTATTACTGGCCAAGCAAAACATGTGGTGAAGCTCAGATAACGTTTCTGAAGAAGGAGACCTCTTTGACTGCTCATTTAAGCTGTGCCCTTAAATGTCTGTAATTTTTACCTAAAACTGAATGATCTTCAGACTGGATATCATTTCAATGTTGACTATTCTCAATTCAAACCACCAGTTGCAATCTCAGTCATCATGTGTAGACCTATGAGTGATCAAATCCTCTGAGGTCCAAATTTACTACAAGGCCCCTTGAATGTCTTAATTTAGCCCTAGATCAAATGTATTAATCTATATATTTGCTGAACTGTAAATCTGTCTATATAAGTAAAGTGAACCCTTACCGTGATCTTCCAATTCCTATTCAGGATTTGATAAGAAGTTACAGGGAGAACCAAAATGTTATCTATGATGCACTTGTCATCTTACGGACTGGATGTTGTCCAAAAGCAGCTAGCTGACCATTTCTGCCCTAGATCAATAGGCACTTAAAGCCAGGACCTTTTTATGAGTTTGGGAGCAAGATGCTCAGATGCTCCCTTTCCATGTTCTTCTCACTTCACTGAAGCCAGTGGCCCAGTAAGTGAAAGTGTGTAACTCAACATACTGAAAGAACTATTGGGTTTATATTTTAGCTGATTAGTTTTGCTTCCTGGCATGACTGACCTGATCATTTCAAAGATTGAACCATACTTCGCATGAAGTCCACCCCTTGTGTGAGGCCTGAGGCAATTGCCTCTCCCCTCCCAAAGGCCGTGCAAAAAATATCTTTTCTGGGGATCTTAAACATGCCTGATGCCTACTGTGACCTTGCTTCCTTGCATCTTTTTACTGTCACACCTGCAGTTATTATGAGATGAGTATCATCTGATAAAATGGCTAGGAAAAAAGAGGTATACAGAGAGGATGGGAAAGGAGTTCACAGGCAAATATCACATCTACTCTATACTTGTGAGCAGAAAAAAAATGTAAGAAGCAGTAGTGCTGAAAATACAGCTAACCTAAATCGTCTGGACAAGCCTTTAATTACAATTAGGGAGGCTGAAACAAAACTGATATAATTTGAGACCCCCTGAGGTACCGAGAAGAACGTTCCCTTTTAGTAAATAGGCCTCTACCAGAATTAAAGCATAAATTGCTTTCACAAAAGCTCCACAGTTCCCCCTTAAAAGCAAGAAATGTAATTACCCCAGTTAATTGGCATTCCAGCACTTAATTCTCCTAATCAGCTATTTGTACTGGAAATACCTTCATAGTATCACAGGTGAGTTTAATTTAGATTTTATTTTTAATTTTCAACCTCCTGTCAAAGAAGACACTGAGATTGTCTTAATTTCTGTGTGAACCTCATTTGGAAATCTCTAAGGTATATATGGAAACTCCCTACTTCATCCATAGCAGGAAGTAGTGGAAAGTGTACCTTAGGAAAGAAAAACATGCCTATAATCAACCAAGTGAAGTACAAGGTTCAAATTAATTTAGAAATAATCTATTTTTCTTTACATGCTAGTGGTGAGAGAGATGGGCAACATGATGTACTTACATCAGAAGTGTGAAAGCAGTTATGTATTTCCTATTCACCATCATGCAGTACAATGCAAGTTGTTTTTGAAGTGTGAGCAATTCCTTTTTGAGTACCCGCCACCCCCAAATACGTTGGCTATTTGTGTTGTTGCCCTGCTTAACATTTCAATTATGGCCCAGAGTAGTTTGTACATTCATTTTTCTCCTAGAGAGAGAATAATAGAGACAGAGAGACAAATTTTTACAAATTGGGACATAAAACCATAAAGAGAATCCATTATGGATTTTTCCCCCTGCCATGGTAGCTCTAAATTGTAACATAATGAATACCATGTAAATGGTTTCTTTTTTCTCCATTCTTTTTATTAATTTAATTTATTTTTGCATCACATTCCCACTTCCTCTCCTCATTAGTCTTTTTTCATTTTTTCTAATGCTCTTGTTAAGCACTTACAATCCTGTGGTAATCAGTTGCTGCAGCATTTGTAGAGCTCAGAGGAAAACATTGCTGAGTTGTCAGCATGTTTTCAACTTCATTTAAAATGACAACATGGTAATCAGCCATACATGCTGCATAGTTGTGAAAGGGGAAAAAGAATCAGTGTGAGTTCTCTGCCATTAATTCTCTTTCCAACAGTGACCCACATTTTTGTTTTCTAAGCAAGTTGAGTGCTTTGGTAAGGGTTTGTTGGCCCTTTCTCAATGATCAGTTCACATCAGGGCTAGTAAAGGCTGTTCACAGAGAATTTTAATATTAGAGAAGAGAGACACCCCTTCCCCCAATTAGAAATATAGAATTGCCAGCACTTTAGTGAGCTATTCTTAGCTGTGGGACATTGACTCTGATTTTGTCAATGTTTCTGAGATGATGGTGAAGACATTGATGAAGACATTGCCTTTATGAGGGAACATTGTCCTTAACAATGATAGCAATTGAGTTGGCTTTAGATGAACATTAGCTTTAAAAATGATAGCAGTGAAATTGACTACATAGAAGGGACACCATGCTGGTACCTTTCGGATATTTCCACGATAAGTTGAAAATACTGTTAATTTAAAATAATACTGAAAAGTGACATTTTTGTTATGGTAAGAATTAGCAGCAAGAATTAGCAAAGTTTCTCATGAAAATGGTGGACAGTTAATTTCATGTCTGCCTGAAAGGTAGTGGACTTACATGATGGTACAAGTGGATCATCTTTTTGGATATGTGAACATGGACACTGAATTTGTGAGTGATATGTGGTCCTAAGCTATGAATTCGTAAAATAGCAATAGGGAAATCCAGATTAGTTCCATCCTAGCATATCTTGGTTTAGGAGCTGGGCAGGTGCCTTTGCTTTAGACCTCAAGGGCAGTGTTGTCCAAACTTGGCCACTTTAAGATGAGTGGACTTCAACTCCCAGAATTCCCCAGCCAGCATACATGATGGTCACCTGTATTCCCAGTGCACATGTAGTAGCATGTTTATCAGGGTTACCAGAGTATCTAACTTGGAACGAGAATGCTAGGACACCTATATTCCTGCAGCAATTTCCAGACCCTAGTGGCCTTTTGAACAATGCTGGAACAACGTATAAGACTACCTTAATCTGGATCAAAGTTTCTCTGCAGCCTTGATCCAGAAACCATACCCTATCCTTATTTTAGATTCTTGATCCTGTTCCTGGCTTTGACTCACAGAGTATTTTATTCCACTGTGGTCAGTTTTTGGCAGTGGTTCCTATGGATTCAGCCACTAATAGCAATTTTTTCTTCTTTTCTTGGTCCTTCATTTGGCATTTTTAAAATGCCTAAAGGACTATAAATCCATATATTATTATTTCTTTCCAAACTCAAGCAGTCCAGAAGACAGGAGTAGAAGGAGTAAGTACTGTAAAATATTTCTAGAACTTTGTTGGAACTCTCCAACAGGTTTCAGATACAATAGAAAGGATTCAATCCACATATATCAGTAGAGGGGCTAACTGATCATGGTTGGGATATAGTTGCTAATCTGCAAAGCTAGGTGAAAGATCTCTTAGCTAAAGTTGAAGCATCAATGACTTGCAACGATTGGAAAGTTTTATGATGAGTATCAATACTGATCTGGAGCATGATGCTTTTTTCCTTCTTCTCAGCAGGCTGATGAGAGGGGAAGCCTCAAGCTGTAGTACAGCCATAATGTTGCTGATTCTAGACTTTGCCATGAACAAAGAGAAGGTGAACTTTACTATATGATACTTAGGCACCAAATAGTAGAACAAACAGTGTTTAGTTACATAGTTATCTAACAAGATATAAACTAGCAGGGGTTTGAAAGAGCCCAAGAGCATGTCTTGATTTAATGAATTAAATAATGGAAACTGCTTTGAAGAAGATAGTTAAAAGCCACAGAACAGCTGCCAGAGTGGCATAGTACCCTAGTAGATACTCATTTAAATGGAACAAAATATTTAGCTTTTAAATATTGGAAAGGATAAAGTCAAAGGCACATGATACTGGATAGCAGGAGCCAGGGCATATTATTGCTGTTGCAACAGCTATGGAGAGGATTAATCTGACCACTGAGAGTTTTGATTTCAGCATTGTCTATTAAAAGTCCATGGCCACTCTTAACTGGCCCCCAGGGATGGTTCCTAGCAGGGAGGAAAGAAGCTGTAAGACTGGGAGCCTGCTCTGGATGTTGAAATGGATGGTTATGTTAGTACACAAAGCTTCCATTCTTTTGTGGAATATCCTTTTTTTGCTTCAACTTCTTTTCCTATTACTCTTTCTCTTTTGATAGTGAGGCTGTCTTTATGAGCCTCCCATGGATCTGGATCTCTTTTGTTTTGGGACAAAAATTGGATTCTGGTGCTTTGCCATAAATCTGTTTATGCATCAGATTATATGTTAATTAGAATAAATTGCCAGGTATAGTAAGTTGCAATTTCTCTGATGTATAATTGTTACAGTTAAAGATGCCTTGAATACTTGCAACAACAGATTTTCATCAGAATCAGATCTGGTTTTGAACCCTAACTTGTTCAATTAACTCATCTGACATAATTTCAGAAATAGAGAAAAGTAAGGATGTATGTATATGTATATGTATATGTATATGTAGGTATATATTGTTTTGGAACAAATCCTCTTTATGCTTTTTCTGAAGAATTGAGGAAAAAATAAAAATGGCTCATGAAATCTTTTCTTTTAGAAGGATAATATATTCAGGAAAAGTTTATTTTTTTCTGCCTGCATTCTTAAATCACCATGCAGTATCTGTGCTACAATTTCAGAATTACATTTTTGTTATTAAGCACCTCATTCACTTCATTACACATTGAATAAACTACATCCAGTTCTTTACAGAACCATTAAGCAAACCTTTAATTCATCATTGAAATTTGGGTGTTGTTTCATTTTCTCTCTTTCTCTCCTGCTAATTTATTTCTTATCACTAGAAGTCTCCTACTTTCTGGTGGCAATTTCCATGGCCCACCCCACCTCCATAACATAACGGAATAACTGTATCCGAATCATCTGAGTCAGAACCGGGTTGAGGACCCTAAGGGAGCTGATTATGAATTGGCAATCTACTGAGAGTGGGAGAGGCAGAAATAGGTTTAGGCTGTGGCAGAACAAAGCCAGGACACTGAAACTTTCACAGCTGGGCTTTATACCTCCAGCTGGAAGAAACAAGCATAGCCTATGCTGTGCAGTGGTACCTCGGGTTACGAATTTAATCCGTTCCATGACTCTGGTCGCAACCCGATTTGTTCGCAACCCGAAGCAAATTTTCCCATAAGGTTCAATGTAATTACCATTAATCCGTTCCCGCGTCCGTGGACCACGCATCAAGGGCGGAAAAACAGCCGCGGACCGCGCAGCAGGGTGGAAAAACGGCCGCGGACCGCACAGCATGGGCGGAAAATGGCTGCGGATCCGGTTCGTACCCCGAGGCGGAGTTCGCAAACCGAGGTAAATTTTTGCGGCCGGAGCTGGTCACAACCCGAAAAGTTCGAAAGCAGAGGCGTTCGTAACCCGAGGTTCCACTGTAATTCTGTATTTCCTCCTCATGTACTGAAACAGTACATTTTTCAGTGAATCTAAGATCCTCCTGCAAATAACAGTGTAGAAGCATTGCATTGCAGGAATTAGGTAAATATCTGCTCCATTAGAACAATTCTTATACTCCTGGAAGTTTATAAAGCAAAAATAATTTTGAATTTCATGGGGTAAATTTATGGCATTATAAGGACCTCCACATTGAATGTAATAATGGATTTGCTGTTCCCTCAGTCCCCAAGTATATCAGCTTGACTGAATGGAGAGGGAACAGTTTATTCTCTTTTAGTAAGTCATTCATTTATTCTAAAATGTTTAAACAAAGAAAAGCCATTAGCAATAGCATTTTTAGCTTGTTGTGAATGCAGCATGACAACTGCTTGTTCATTTCATATTTTTTCATGTTTCTCCTCAGTATTTCTGAAATACATTAATTGGTTTTGATATAAAGCTATAAATCAGTGTTTTTCAAACTTGGCAACTTTAAGATGTGTGGACTTCAACTCCCAGAGTTCCCCAGACAACACTGCTATAAATCATGTGGCATGCTAAGAAAAGGAAATATTACATTCTCACTAGCTGCTATTAATTATGATGGAAATGAATGTTTCAGGGTCATTCCACATTCAAAGACAAACAGCAATAAAATAGAGGTAGCTGAGGTGGGGAAACTTCAACAGGTTTCAGCATTCAATCCTACACTAAGTTTTAGGAATTCAGTGGGAACTCAAATCTGCTCCATGGATTGCCCAAACTGTGTGAGGGGTGTGTGCCATTGCTTGATATTTCCCTTAGTATTTCAATGAGGAGATGCTGATTTGACTGGGCAAAGAGAGTTGGGGGCGGGTGCCTCTTCTGTACTGCTACCCCCCCAATTACAGCAGCTCTAGTTGTGATTTGAACAGTTTCTCTCTCCCTGCTGTTAACGCTCTGTCAGTTAATTTAATAGCCCTCCATGGTTGCTTTGATATAAAGAAAAGCGCATCAAGAAATCTCATCACAATTCTTTCTATTTATGGTGAAGTCTAATGTAAAAATACTAATGTTAGGCAATATCTATGTGGCAGTAAAGACAGAGCAGGGATGGCCAATTTTCCCTTATGGAACTCTTCAGTCACTAATGACTCCTTGGCTTTTCATCCTGTAAAGATATCCTCTAGATTTTCTGCTCTAAGCAAAGGATTGTACAAAGAGTTTTCCAACTATGATTCATTGAACAGGCTTAAAATTAAAGTTTCAGTCATTTAATTAATACCCTCTAAAATATAAAGAGCATCAAAAAATAATTTGATTGAATGCTGTTATTCTAATACAGAAATCTGGTGCTCAGAGCTGCATATGATCCCCTTTTATACTTCTTGGAGCCCTCCCTTTTTATGTCTCAAGGAGCCTTTTTATGCCCTTCAGAATCTAAGTATGTCTGGCGAAACCTGAGGGCAATGTTTCCCATCTTTTGGACATAGGAAGTAGATGAAAATTATAATGCAATCCATAAAAGAAATAATTCATGGCTCAGAAACAAAGAACTCAAGCTCCCCTCAGAGCTGAGCCCTCCTGATAATTATTGTGTAGCCCACAGCCATACTGTGGCCCTCCAAAATGTAAGCGTGGTCCTTGGCCACCAAAAGGTTGCCAACCACTATGATGGAGCGTACAATTATTGCACAGAAAGAACTTTTAGTTCACTATACGGTCTATATTTACTTCCCAGGTACTTTCCAAATCTCCAAAGGAAGAAGAAGATTAGAGTATATTCAGAGATGGTGGTAGTTGATAAGAAAAATGGAAAATTCCACTTAATTAGCAAATCTTCTAGGAGATTGGATGTAACTGCAAGAATATTTCACTGTGTGATTTATCGTAAAATGTATTTTTTAAAAAAGATAGACTCTTTCAGAAAGTCTGAATTCTAAAGAATAATTTCTGTCTTATAATAGCTGCTTATCCATATATGAGCTTGTATTTTAGAAATCTAATCATATTTTGCTACTGAAATAAGGAATAATAAAAATGCTAAGTAATTATGTGTGGGGCAAAATGATATAGACAAATACCTAGAGCTTTGAATATATTCATGAATCTAGGTAGTTATTAAATTTGTAGTAAGCTATAAATTACAACTCCACAGTACCTCTATAGGTGCATATTTAATGTAAAAGAGCTGATGCATCATTTGTACTATTTGAAACTTGCTAGGTTCAGTGAATATATCCTGTGACTAAACTCAAATTGATGGAGTTCATATTTTGCTTATGTCCAGATTGATAAAGCAATTGTTGGAGATCTGAAGTTTTGACACTGGTAGTTTTGGGATCATGATATAACTGAATGACTACACAGCACTTCCCAGAAGTATAAAATAGTAATCTATGGCTTGCAATTAAAGGTGTTGTATGGATGCTGGAGGAAGGGGAAATGGTTATGCATGACAGTTTTCTCCAATTTTCCTTTGATGCAGGAAAGGTCTGATAGGGATCAACTTTCTTTACAAATGGAAGGATCATTCCCATTCAAGGAGTGCCCAGATCTAATCCTATATTAACTTGATCATTGCTAACAAAATAATATATAAGTCATGGCTCCTGATATATGCTTAAAAATAGCCAACATTCTAATTCAGTTTGATATTTTTTTTTATCTTGGCTGGATTTGGTTGCTCTTACTAATTTTATGGTTTTAAGTTTTGCTATATATCTGTATGATTTAAATTTCTTTTCTTGTGCTTGGAAACTCTGCAGCCTGCCCTAGGGATTTTACTGAAGGGTCTCATGTAAAACCTGAAAATAAAATAATAAAGAAAAATGTCATGGTGCCTAAAAGTGTTAGTGTTTCTGTTTTAAATTGTGAGGTTTAAGCATTTAATGAAACAAAGAGAGCAATAGCTTGCTAAGTTTTGCTGACTACATGTGAAGAAAGAAAGTTGTGTAATTGTAGATCTTTTTATTCTGAGAACCATTGTTTGTAGAAATATTAGATATGACTAGACCCTGAGAGTGAGTAGTCAAGAAGACAAAATAGCCCCTAATAATAGCAAGTAACTGTTAAATAGCATCCGATCAGATTGACAAATGATATAGTCTGTATTATATCTACAGGGAAGTTATTTGTCCTGGACTATAATCCAAACATCAGATTTTACAGGCCTCTCCAAATTCCTGGATATTTTTTTTTTTTCTGATTACTCAACAGGGCACAATGTGATGAGTAACTATCACTACGTGATAAGCAGGTCAAAATTAGCACAGATTGGGAGTACCAGAAAAGAAACATGTAGTTCAGCACTGCAGAACATAAACCTATACCTGGAGTGCAAACAAAGTACTCTAGAATTTAGCCTAAAACAGTGTTTCTCAACCTTGGCAGCTTTCAGAGGTGTGGACTTCAACTCCCAGAATCCCCCAGCCTGCTGGGAAATTCTGGGAGTTGAAGTCCACACCTCTGAAAGCTGCCAAGGTTGAGAAACACTGGCCAAGAGCCTTGGTCTTCATCATGGTATCAAAGAGTCCCCCATTGTGAGGAGATGGGCGGGGACAAATTAAATAAATAAATAAATAAATAAATAAATAAATAAATAAATAACTGTGACAGAAGCAACATCCCTAAACTGTTTCTTTTCCCCATTATTGTAAGGTTGTTTTTTGTTTTGTTTTGTTTTTAATACATGAGAAGCTTAAATGTTAAAGACAGGCATCAATCTTAAGCCTAACCCACATTTACAAAAATGTTTGTGGGGCCCATATATACCCCAGAATCATTCTTTGGGAAGAAAAATTATACAGTAGAGGACTGCAGTTCAGGGCTTTGTTTGGACTTGTGTCTAGTTGGTAAAAGGGTGATTTGTGACCAGCCATGCTCTCCATGGCAGCTGTTGTGTAAGAGGGTCCATAACAGGATTTCAAAATTCCTAATGTGCCTACAAGCTGACAAAGGTTTGAGCAACTGATAAGATTTTATAGCTAAATCAAGATTGTCTTGCTGGGAGCCACATCACTTCATCTTCTGTAATTTTGTAAAAAAAAAAAAAGAGCTGCTATTCATTTCTGCAAGTGTGGCTTTTCTGGTTCTGAAGTTCAAGGAACCCAAGGCAGGGTTGCACATCTGTAGGATGATGCTCCTCTTACAAATCAGGACCACCAGTGGAGAAGCTGTAAACAGCATCTGATCACTGTCCATCTTTAATGTATGAAATCACTGAAATAGGAAAAGTCCTGTTGCCTTTGCCACACACTATAGAATAGTAAATATGAGCAAATATATGCAGAACATCCTAGCCACTGAAAATAGAATATTTTCTCAGTACTTACAGAATGAAACTGTAAATTTCTGTATTCTGTAAATATAATGAAGAAAAATTGCAAACCCTTGAAGACAGCCAAAACACTATATGGCTTTAGTATGCTTCTCCCAGCAAACATCTTAAGATGACTTATTGGTTAATTGAATCAATCCATCATGTTTTGGTGGCAGATTCGATTTGCAGATTTTTGGAGTGTGATTCCTGCTTGAAATACACTTGTAAGAGCACATCAGTATAAGATGAGGTATGGAATATATTTACTTTATGTGAGAGTACATGTGTGCATAATTTCTTCTACACTGAATAGTTTGTGATTCAATTACTTAACTGACAGAGCTCTGTTGCTTATTCCATCCTCCTGTCTCCCAGTTCTTACTGTCTAAAATTCTGAAGTGAGTTGACAAAAGAAAGTATACTCCTGAGGTAAGGGTCTGAAATACAGTTGCTAATTTCCTCTGTGACCCCTAGCAAGCTGAAACATAGCAGCAGCAGAAGCTTTTCCTTATATGGAGGTGCAGTGGTGTGGAAGGCTTGATCTGTTGATTATTTTGTTCCATAGAGAAGGATCATAGAAACAAGGGCTGCCGCCTCCTCCTCCTCCTCCTCCTCCTCCTCCTCCTCCTCCTCCTCCTCCTTTAATGAATGTTATTCTTTAGTTCAAATTAGGTGGAAAATTCATTTCTTTGCTTTATTATATCAGTCATATCAATATAACAGTTTATCCTTTTGTTTCTCCCTGTAGTCCCATAGCCTCTTCTCTACCATTTCAAACTGAAGGAAGAGGTTAAATATCCATCTAAAATTAATAAATTTTAAAAATCCCTGCATGTAGAAAATATCACAGAAAAGGTTAAACTATACTTTTTCTCCATATCCAGGAATCCTTCACCATCCATATCTATCTGCTTGCAAATTTACTCTTGAATGTGTAAAGAGCTCCATGAGAACTAATAGCAGGAGGGAAGAGTGAATGAGTTATTCCATGTTTTGCTCTCAGATTCATATTTTATAGTAGCATGAGCTCAAAGTTCATTGCCTCTTCAGTCATTTTCCTCAGATATTCTGTTTCCTTTGCTTTAATTCTTTTATCATTATGGCTGCTACTCACTCCATCTTCCTAAACCAGTTATTATTAGCTCAGCCAGTCCTGTGCTATTACTTCTTGAATACTACAGATATTTTGGAGGTTTGATTGTCTTGGCAAGATTTCAGAAGTGGTTTGCCATTGTCTCCTTCCTAGGGCTGAGAGAAAGTGACTGGCCCAAGGTAATCCAGCTGACTTTGTGCCCTAGGTGGGATTAGAACTCACCGTCTCCCAGTTTCTAGCCTGATGCCTTAACCACTATGCCACACTGACTCTTACTATAGTTTCAGTGAAGCTATTAAAAGAACATGGGATTTAAAAACAGGAATTTTGAACTCATGATGAGACCCAGTTTGGTCTTTGATTGTAAATATATTTCTTTCACTACTGGCTTCCAGAATTCTAATGAAAAACAGAATATATTTAAATGTTAAATTTTATAAAATGACCTGAGATTTTCAGTTAAATAAATTATTTTTATTTAAAAATTTATTTATAATTTATTTATAAAATTTATTTTATTTAAAAATTATTTATAATAATTAAAAGATATATAAAATCCTCACATCCTTTAGTCTACTTTTTCAAGTATAAACCTTATTCTCTGACTAAATCTGCTTCTATTATTTCTAGTATATTGTTACCATTTAAGGTATTGTCTCCTCCTCTTCCTCCTGTGATGACTGCTGCTTCTCTGGAATGAGCTTTAGGTGTCTAGTAGTGTCTCATGTCTTCGTGTCTAACATTATTCCTTCATAGTTTTGGGTTCTGGCCATAATTTCTGACCATCTAATTTCATTTGCACTTGGGATCCAGGATATAATTCTTATAAAACATGCACTGCATGATGGTTATCAAACTGGAATTTGTAGACTGCTTTTACTTCAATACCCAGGATTCTTTTAAATCAGGCTAAGATTGCAAGTTAGTTTAGAAGACTGATACTAAGATCCATAACTGTAGACCTGTTATTAGTTATTCCAGGCTACAGAATGGTTGCTTTTCTGCTACAATTCATTCTACAATCTGAATTTATCTTTCTACTTCTCCATTGGCTGGCGGATAGTGGAGACTGGTTATTTTATGACTAAAGATATACTTTTCTGCAAATAGTGCAATTTTTCCTTATTTGAATCGTGGTGCATTCTCTCATGTTCCTCAAGACATCTCCATCTAATGATTATATTTTTCTAAAGTCAGTAGATCTTACAAGATCAGCCATGTTGGCAATCTTGAGATATCTGGAAAAAAAATAGTATATGATAATGAAGTACTATGTCCATGTTCACAAATATTATCTCTAATTCTCTTTCAAGGTCTATCTGGGATTTGTGTAACTAAGAGTGGTTCCTTTTGCTGAGATTTATTTTTCTTGCAACATTCTCAGACAATCTCCTCATCTGTACCACAGCATGACACAAACACGGCAACATCTTTTTTCCATTAGTGAGACAGGCTTAAGTCATCCTTAGCTGTACAGAATTAATGTTTTATCTCTTATTCCAGCACCTTCCAAGGGCATTGTAAAGTTGTAAAACTTGTTGGGCTTTGTCACTATTTATCTTGGAGGGAAATCAGATGACTGCAGTGCCAGGAAGATTGGGATGGGCAATAGGGATAGCAAATTTCATGCTGGTAATTACTTTCTTACCAATTCAAGAATAGTTGGATAGTGCTATAAATTATAATGGGTAGGGCACTTACTCTGCTCCAAATGTTTTAAAAAAATTGACTCAGCAATCATATGAAATAGTTACTGTATGCACTTTCTCTACATTTTAGTGATGCCTAAGATAGTTTCATGAAGTTTTTTTTTTTTTTTCCCAATCTTCTTGTGGCATTGCAGCTACTATAGCAATTCTGACAGTGTAGGCAACTAACCTCTCTGATACTTGGTGTCTTCCTTCCTCTGCAAAGAATATGGTTGAGTGCAATTGGCATATTGCACGCATGTGGTACCAATCACATTTTGATAAAGTGCAATATTGTGTATATCTATCTTCTGGGTCAGAAGTAAGTTTTTTTTTTTAAGAAATTAATAAGAAATAGTTTTGGATAGATGAGACTGATCAGTAGGTTGAATTGATTCTGGGTCAGAACATTTTAGTGGGTAGTAGGGCAAAGTACAGGTATTACTACAAGTGTTTTGTTCGAATGATACTCAGCATGAGGATTATATATCATCATATGGAAAGTCATCTCGTTAATATTCAACCCAACTCTTGGATTATTCAGAAGAATGATTAGCCTTGTGTCTATATACTGCCAAAAGGCTTTCACTGCATTAAAAACTTTAAGAATTCTTCTCTGTAAAACTGCCCTGAGTCACTTTTTAACAAGATGAGAGGTAACAAATTTGATATATAAATAAAAAATAAAAAGATTTGTTCTCATGTTCACACTGTTTCAGGTCATTCTTCCTCATTTTGGGTATACCACATTCATGATTCACTCTCATCCATGATCTTGAAGCAATATGCCTATTCCATACCTGTTAGCTAGCATAGACACTTACAGTCACATATAGATTTGCATCACAGACTGCCAACATTGGGCTTTGACCCAGTTGCTCACTGTGCTTGATAACTTTGTTTCATGTATGCCAAGTGGTATACTAGTAAAAGGAGTCTAGAACATCTGCCAGTTGTGGTGCAAATCTCCCAAGGTATTGTTCCACGTCTCCAAATCTTCTTAGTTCACTTATGGAGTCTAAAGGGTTAGTCTCTTTGAATTGGGCTCACTGTATTATTCATGGCCAAGATAGAAGTGCTTTTTCAGGCACAGGAGATATTTACTTTCATATACTGTAGCTTTAGAGCCACGGTTTTTCATAGCAGCTAGACCTTTACCATGTTTCTGATCATGCTTGTCCTTTGAAATGTCAGAAAGCAAAATGTCATCTATGAACATAGTTCTCACTCCAGGTGTCACAGAAATGCAGTAATTTCCTTTTGGAACAATTGGGGAAGTTCCAAATGCAATCTTTTAAAACTACCAAATGGTGTGATCACCATAGTTCATTTGGCACAATTTTGGCCTAACTGAATCTGTGAAAATCCACTGACAGCATCAAGCAATGAGAATACTTGAGCACCTGTAAGTCCCAGAAGAATGTTATCTACAGTTAGCATGGCTTCGTTTCTGTTTTCACAGGTTTGCTTAGCTCTTAAACGTTTACGCAGAGGTGAGCTGTCTCTTGGTCACCAGTATCACTGAAGTGCATCTGTTGATTGAGTGCTCTTTTTAAACCCTCCCCATTGAAACGTTCTCTATAGTTCTGCTTTTAGTTTGGGGAATAGTGAGACCAATAACGTTCTAGTATGGACTGCATGTGGAACAGCTCTTTCTTAAAGCCGTGTTTCTACTGGAAGAATCTTTAAGGTTGCCATCTCTGTGTTAGGCTCCGTGGAGATTTCTCTTATGTGACACACTAAAGCCTTCGCCACAGATGCTTCTCAGCCCCAAAGATTATTTGTTTGATCAAGAGGCATATATACATTAATCTCATATTCCTCTGTACTGGATATTGGGATAAGGTGTCTTAGGATATACTTGCTGCCAGAGCTTGCAGCAAGCAGATCTAGTAATCTGCTGGAGTTGAAGTAGGCTCTAGAAACTTCTGTAGACAGGTCTGAGATCAGAGTTTCATTAGTTCCCCTGTCCCTTTTAAAGCACACTGGGTGATCACTGATTTGCACAGAGATTTCTTATGATTTGGCCAAACCTGCAAGGTATTCAGTTGGTCCCCAAATAAATACTTATTGCTATCACCATGTTTTTCAACATTTTTCACTTCTCAGAGTGACTCATTTTCTTACATTTGTGCACACAAGGATTATAAGAAGCCACCCTGCTCTCTGTGGATGCCTTTTCCCCCAGCAAGGGCACTAGAGCCCTTCAGATATATGTGCAAATTGTTTTGACTGAGGAGAGAAGCTGGCCTGTCTACTTGTCTGCCAGATTCTCCCTCTATAGGAATTGTTTGCATGGCAATGCATTAAGGTTTCTTGTCCTGAACTTGGCCATTGATGAGTTTCTTATCATCTGTCCTTTCTGAGATTAAAGCAATTTTCCCTACTTGCTTTTGGAATAAAGCTGAAATGTCCAGAATCAGTCTGTTCCCATTTATTGCCCCCCTCCATCACAATCTGCTTTCTCATGCAGCAATGTTAAATAGGTCTCAGCAGATTTCCCAAACTAAAGTGTCCTTTGGCACAAACAAGGCCATCAGGTTTCCCTCAAGCACAAAATATTTATCAATTTTTTTCAAAAGGAGAAAGTCATCCTTATCTTTAGCAGCAGCAGCAAAAGTAAAAGATTTATACTTTTTCTCTGCCGATGGCCTCATGGCATAAATGAGGGCATGTATCTGAATTTCTTCTGCATGTGATTTCAGTAGCAGAAAAATACCTGTTTCCAGTCAGAATATTTCAGAAGGCTGTGGGGAAACTTTTCTCAAATTGCAGGACTTCAGGTCAGAGTTCTACTCATCTCAGGAATCTCTAAAGCTGAAAGATAGTTTAGATTTCTGACATCCTAGTAGTTCTTTATAAAATGGCCCAAGACTTTCAGTTAAACCACAATACTTAGTTTATTTCCAGTAACTAAATATGTAAGTGCTTATAAGTCCTGAATATGTTTTTGTTACTGAAAAGAGTACTCCATGGCTGCTTTTTTTTCTGGGATTGTGCTCGACATATTAGATACTGGCTTCTCTTTCTGCTATTCACTGATTAGGATCACCTTTCATTCTGCTAACCAGCTTGAAGACTGCCTACCCCGGTGCTAATCTGTTGCCCTCAGAAGTGATGGTGATCGCTTGAGTGTTGTCAGCATTGAAATAAGAATGAGCTACCAAGTTTGATCAATTTCAGAAGCAGCATATTGGCTGGAATAGAGGTATTGGGAGATGGCCATCAGCGGAAAGCAATCAGAATTCACTGTTTGTTGTTACTGGAGATCAAGATTTTTTTTTTCTGCAGAAATTAAGATAATAATCATTTAGTCCAAGAATAGTGTAGCTCAGCAAAGTTTTCTTTCTTTTCTTTGGCCTACCACTATTATTCATAGTATTAAATTTTCAAAGATATTTTTTATAATGTGAAAAGTTGTTCAACTGAATTGTAGAGACATTGTCCTAATATAGGTACATATCACACCCTCTTAACAGTGATTATTTAAAGCAGTGTCTAACATTACTGAAAGTCTATTACAGATTTAAATTCACTGATGAGGAGACAATAAAAAGGCATATTTTAATGGCAGAGATTTTATTGTACAGTCTGCCTTCTAGAAAAAGCCTTTTAATGTCAGTGGATAATGAAAATATCGGTCACCTTTGACTGAGTTAAAATGATGTCATGACCTGGCAATTTCTATTCAATGCTGATATATCAGTGTTGAGCACAGCTCACAATTGCCTTCATGTAAATATAATAGGATTATTCTCTTTTTTGGAGGTATTTTTGCTCTTTTAAGAATGGCAGATCAGAAAAAAAAAAAGCTGTGAAAAGTATCAGAGGTCCATAAAAAGCTGGGAAACCTATATATTTTTTCCATTTATTTTTTAAAATGCAAATTACACTAGTCAGTCAAAAAAGATCAGCTTTTGTTAAAAATACATTCAGAATTAACAAATGACTCTAAGAAAAAAAATGAGAGAGACATTTGGATTGTTAACACTTGCCTTCTGAATATTTGGATTTATAACAACAACAAAAACCCCGGCCTAGAAAAATAACATACTTCATTGGATTTTGAAGAGGATACAGCTGTATAATTCAACAGTGTTCAAATATTCTCATACTACTGTGCTCTTAAACTTCTTCCATAGTAGATGTGTCCATTCATTCATTGTTGTAGTCGTTCTTTTGGAATGATACTGATTTTGCTGCACAAGAACTAATATAAAGGCCTGATACCATGTCTGTACATGTGTGTAATGTATATATGCTTGTGTGCATGTATTTCTGTATCCTGGACAGTGTTTTATTCAAATTTAGAATTATCATTGCCTTGAAATTCTCTGGATTTACTCAGAATGTACTTTTTAGCCTCCTCCTGGATTAACAGGCCTCATCCAAACACAGAAACCTGTTTTTCTTCCTGCCATCTGTTCTGCTACCTATACTTACCATCTACAGTTCTGCTCTGCTGACACCACCATCTACAGTTATGTGCTAAATGTTACTGTGCTAAACTCAAAAAAAAAAAAAAAAGGCTGATGCTCAAAATCATGTTTTTTATAAACAAGTCTAGAGTCTTGTATAGTTGGTTATAGACCTGCAAAACATTCCACACTATTTATGGAGGCTCTTGATTCTATATATGGAGACAAACATGCCTTCAGGCCCAATAATGCATGAATACATAGAAGATATGGGAATGTTCCACCACCTTCTTATTCATCTTCCATACTGGATCGATTTGCCTCTCAAACAGTGGGTGTGGATGTACATAAACTAAGATATATCTATATGATTTTTATTATAGTAACAGGAAAATGACTGTTTCCTTAAATGTATCAATGTAAGCACCAGATGTAGAAGTAGGGGAATGCCTTAATCTAGAATGTGGCACAAAGCAGGAATTGATCAAATGCAATCAGTTACTTTGCATTTAATAATTATAAACTGGAAGAATCACAATGTTTGCTCATGGGGAGCGACAGCAAGAAAGACTTCATTAGTCCTCAACATGTATGATGTATGCTTTTGTTTATTTATTTATTTATTATTATAAATAGCAAGGTCCCCTTTCAGTAGAATTCAACTGCTGGTGACTTCATGGACATGTCTGTGTAGTTTTCTTGACAACAATGCAGAAGTGGTTTCCCATTGCCTTCTTCTAGATACTTGATTATATCAAGGACAAAATTATGTACCTAATTATAGTTTTAAAAGAATTAGGTTATATAGTAATCAATAAGAGTGAACCAGTGTATAGATTATGTAATGGATCCTTATTTCTCCTTAGTAAGAATTTGAGATACAGGACAGTCAGCATTTTAAGATGTCTAAGCTTCTTTTCTAGCATCTACAAATTTATTCTTAAAAATACTTTATCCTTCTATTTTATCAGGTGCAGCATGTCAGTGAGAGATCATTTCATCAAGCCTGCTGCTTTGCTGATCCCAATGCAAACCTACACATCTGTCATGATTTTATACTACTTACTGCAGACCTATCCCATTTCCTCATTGTTATTAAGGATAAACAATGTAAAAAAGAAGCTCAGGAGACAATCCATACATCATACTCCAGACTAATTCCACTGGCAATAAGTGAATTTCAGGTCTACAAGAGATGTGGCTCCTGATCCTGATCAATAATAATGAAATGGCAAACAAACATTAAAACTGAGAGCATCTTCAGAAGCTGTAACTAGAGTGACAGTACATATAATATCATACTACCACTGATGTTGATATAACTAGGCAGAAGCTAAATTTTAAGCTATATATTTTTGGGAATTTTCAAGTACTAGCCACTATTTTATATGTATTTCATTATTGTATTATATGTTGATGCTGTGTTCCACTCATGTCACTGTTATTGTTGTAACTTATATTGCTGGAACCAATAAGTTTTTGTTTCTATTAAAAATATCTCTTCTGTTGTCATCCAGGTGGCATCTTCGCAAAGACATTGGTATCTATATTGGTGGTGATAATGGGTAAAAGATGGACTGTCTCATTTCTAGGGGAATTTGCACTTAGAGTTACTACGCAGGACGGTGGATAGATAGGCCATATAGAATTGAAACATTTGGCAAGTGCAGACAAAAGTTGTTTGAAGAAGCTGTAGTGGGCTAAGAAGAAGCTAACTCATCAAGTGTCTAAGGCTAATGTATTTGTAGGCTTTAAATAAAGAAATGAGGGCAATTCAAGTCCCCCACAAAAAAGCCTGAGCAATATAACTCTTCCCAAAGAAAAGCCACTGCAGTAGTTGAATATACAGCTCAAATTCAGAATACAGACGCTTCTAGGAGTCAAGAGTATTTCATAAAGACATTGACCTACTAGTAAAGTTTCCAAAGGCATCTTGTTGCCAACTACATAACAGCACAGTTTTTTTCAGCCACAAAAATACAGGAAGATAAGATACACATTCTAACACACAACAGTTTCCCCAGTACCACAAAAAAGGTTTTCAAAAATCTCACCAATGCAACTACTCCCACCCCAACTTAAAAACAAAAAAAGGAACAAAATCCAGAAAGATCTTATATGCTGCAGGTTTTCAATTTTTTCTTAAAAAAAGCTCACTTACATAAGGTTTTCAACTGGAATTAGTTATAAAAGAGTAAACATTGTTAATACTTATGCAGTTGGCCTCTGTTGATAGAAATAAGCAGATATCTCTGTTATTAGTAAAAGACATAGGTTAGAATCATTTATAAAAGCACCTAGAGTGCATTCACTAGAACAGTGGGGTTAAGGAGCACTGAGTTTGCACTTTCTTTAGTTATTGTTTAGTAAAAATTCCTTTTCCTGGCATTTCCCGACTCCCAAAGTGTCCAGTTTGTTTAGAATTCATTTCTAAAGAGTAATTTGTATCCAGCTATTCTGGAAGCTTAATCATAAAGCACTTTTTTTCTGGCAGGAGATTTTTTTTTTTTAATACAGTCATCTCCGGAATGCTGGGAGCGAGTCTATTACCTGACACAGCTTTAGATTTTTTTCTTTTTCTTTTTTAGAATTAATGAACAGCATGGTTGATCCTAAAGGAAGTGATTTCAGAGAGTTCACATCAAAGTTCTCAGTGTGTGACTTAGGATGGGTTAAGGCAAGCATATATTAAACAGCCTTTAGGGCAAACAACTTCCTGTCTATTGACTTCAGTTTCATGATCATCTAAATATCTTTAATCTGTATGGATTAAGAAGACATGGCTCCAGACAGAGTACAAAAGAGCCTCAAATAGCTAAAACAGATGAGATCGTTTCATAAATCAGAGGCAAGTGCAAAGAGGGCAGAAGGTAGACAGTGGCCAGGAGATGGCACTACTGCTTCTTTTTTTGGAACCTTCTCTGTAGGAACTTGGAAAATCAAAGTTGGGAGGGACTGGATCTTGTGCATTTCTGTCAGTACTTGCTAGACAGAGAGGCCCTTGTCTCTGAGTGTTCTATTATATATTGAAACAGAAAAGTTAGGACTTCTTTCATTCTTCTGCAACCTGCAGGAGGCTGTGCAAGAAGTAGTTCTTTGTCCAGTCCTTCATCCCCAGGACAGATTAACTTTTGTCTACTTAGACCTAGAAAGAAAGAGAAAAAAGAAGATAAAGAAATCTTGTCCCCAAAATAGTTTATTCCTCAACAGTTTCCTTGGAACAGCAATGTGAGCCTGGTCATGGTCCTCCTCCAAAATTATCTTTAGTCCATTTTTGCATCTACTAGAAAGCCTGTGTTTAAATTATAATTAAGCATAGTACAACAGCAAAATGCCATCACCATTTAATATCACAGAATATCACAACAATTCTAAGTTAATTGGAAGAATAATCAGTTATTTTGGTTTGACCCCGGAAATCTGGTTGCCTTTTACATGTGAATCGCACCTGATATTCTTGATAGCATATCTCTGTATATCACTGTACACATTATTCACCTTAATATTTTCCTTTGAGTAGCACCAGTAGCAACAATCCGATACCTGAAGAGATGGGAGAGGGTGCCTGAGATTGTGGCCCCTTTTGGTTTCATGCTTCTATTTAATAGCTGATTGGCTTTTCTAGAAACATCTCCTTGTTAAGGGGAGAGGGAATGATAAGAGTGATGAATTTCTCTAAATCTGGTTTTCTTTCCAATTTACAGCTCCTAGCAGTCCCAGTCCACAGGACCAATGGTGAAAGCAGCTGGGAGTTGTACTTTGGCACTATTTAGATAGCCCTAGATTCCTGATCCCATCTGATAATCAGTGTATAGCGGAATTGTCTCAGGTTCCTTCATTAAACCTAGGCACTGTGAGTGATAAGGTGACAATCTGTTGGCTATTTCTCAATGGAACAATAGGATCATATCTCCCTGAACTGTGGAAGGGGATATGAGATAACTGGCATTTGTTCTGGGTCTTAGGGACATAGTGGAATATAAGCAAAGCAATGATATTCTAAGCTTACTCTTTTAGCTTAGAGAAGAAGCACAGCAAAATGAAGACAGGGAAATATGATAGCAAAATGCATTAGGGTGGTGCAGCCCTTAAAGGTGAAGTTGCTGGGAGTTGGACAGCATACAAGTTTAATAATAAATGAATAAATAAATTTATTTCAGTGATCACAAATGAGGGAATCAATGTAAAATGTCTAAATCTTCACTGATCCCAGTGAGTGAATCCCAGTGTGTTCTAGATGGATCACAGGATCTAAACTTCCTTCATCTAAAGGATTCACCCAATGAAGCAAGTTGTATGCCATTGGGTTCACGGCCCCATATAGACAGGACATCATGCATGGCTGAAATACCTCACATAGTGACAGAAAATTCTTCAGTAGTGATGAGATGTTCTTGAGCAATTATTCCAACACAATCAGCATCTGATATTACATAATCTTTCCTTCCTTCCTTCCTTCCTTCCTTCCTTCCTTCCTTCCTTCCTTCCTTCCTTCCTTCCTTCCTTCCTTCCTTCCTTCCTTCCTTCCTTCCTTCCTTCCTTCCTCCTTCTGAAAAGAAATCTCTTTTCTGTCAACCCAATTGTCCCTCTCCTTCAATGACTTCCTAGATTCGTATAGTATGTTTGCTATTACACAACTCAACAATTATTTGGGACTAATATTTAATCTGTTGATACAAAATTAATTTCTGAGGTTCAGTTACATTTGCCAAACAAGGCCAAAGTTTTGCTTTCTTGTTGACATGCCAAAGCCTCACAGCACATAATCACTGCAGAATTCCATGTTATATTCAGGTTGGTTATTTATATACCAGGTTATATTCAGGCTATTTTCAGGCTGGTTATCATAAATAAGGACATACAGAATTTTACTTGACATTTGCTTGATTGTGTCAACTGAGGCAGAAGCCTCAGCCTCCTAAGAAATGAAAGGAAAAGAATTTCCAAGCACTTCTGGTCCTCTATAAATCTTTCCTGCCCTTCTCCTATTCTTTCTCTTCACCCTTAGTAGATGATTGGAAGAAGGAAGAAATGACATACTTGTGAGGGGTTTTACTAACCATCTGAGGCAAATAATTTGTGTTATCTTTTTGGATCACTAGAATGGGAGATGAGCCACCTGCATTACTCCCTAACAGTGATATTGTTTAGTCTTGGTCACTAAGCTCAGATGGCCAACCAGCTAAGATAGTTCCCAGCCTCAGCAGTTTTTGTCCTACCTTGTCTCATATTCACCTTAGGTACTCTAAAGACCTTCTGGAGGAACGAAAGTACTGGACAGGACTATTACTACTTTGTTCTGCAGTGCACCAAAACTCAAACAAGAGAAATAAAAGAGGCAAGTGATCCTGCCTAGTATCAGAAGGATTATAGACTGTGTGTGGGGAGAGGTGGATGGGAAGTAAGTCTGTCAAAAAAAGGTACCCGGCATGGGGGACCAGAACCTGGGAATGCAGTGCCCAGGAACATGTAACACCCTTTTTCACCGTCTGAAATGTTGACAAATGTACAGGATTAACACAACCTGGTTACCCAAAGGCACTTCCATCTGAAACATGATACCCTCTCTTGGTTTTCCTGACCCCCGGATTATTTCTTCTACTAAACTGCCAATACACAGCCATCTGTCATATATTTTACATCAAACTCCTAAGTCTTTGAGAAAAACAAAATAACACAGATATGGATAAATAGATAGGAGACAGAGAATTTTGGTTAGAAAATGCATTGCAACAAAGAGGCCCAGGGGATGTGGCAGTCATTGCTAAATTTGTGATAAACTATGTTTTGTATAATTATCATTTTCTTAATTCTGGTCTGCTGAATAAAAGGCAGCTGGATTCACATTACAGTAACCAATAAATGATGCTTTACAGCTGCAGTGGCTTAGTTCACACGTTGCACTAAGCCAAAACCGTAAGTCATATGGTGTGAATCCATCTATTTTGGAGAAGGACATGGAACAATTCCATTGACTATTTCAGAAAATAGGAACTGTGGTGGGATGGGGTGGATGACATGGTATATTTGAATGCTCTGTTATTGAGAAAGTCTTACTACATAGAAAGCTGGTATATCAGAGCACTTAAACTATAAAGCTTCCTGTATATCAGAGGCAAATTTGCTTTCTTGTGAGGAGAGGTGTCTCATCTAGAAGTTCTGAAGAGACAAAAGGGCTGGGCTACCTCCTTCTTCTCAGTGTAAATTGACTTTTAAGAATTTGCCAGACTGTGACAATGTGTCTTTTGTTGTTTTACTAGAAATACGTATGCTGAAATTACCCACACGTCAATGAGAAAGCAGTTTAAAAATGAAACAAAGCAGAGTTTGAAATGTTCTTCCTGTGCTCCCTTGTTCTCAGCTATAAGTTTCAAAATTTATGTTGGCTCTTTTTGCCCTACAGCTTCAGGTTTTTCCCAGCTAGGCTTACTAAGCTTTGTAAATAGAAACAGCTACTCTCAAAGCAGAGAACATAAAAAGAATGGAATAATATCTCAGCTAGGAGGCTCCATATGTTGAGGGCAAGGTATACCACCTGAAAGAAAAAATAGGATTAGAATTGCTCTAAGTACCAAGAAGCCAGAAATGGTGACTGCAAAAATTATAGTTTTGTAAGCGTATCACATTTCAACAGCAACAACAAAAAAAAACAGGGGAGGGGGGCATTTTCTGGGCACATGCAATTGAAAAATGTTTTGTTAAAACCACAGTGTTTCCCAACCACAGCCATAATTATAAGACCACCTTTTCAATGTCACTGCTCTGATATTGAAGAAGGCAGGGCACAAAGCAATGGCCATGACAGGCTTTAAATATCCTTGCTCTCCAATCTCCCCCCTTCCTGCCATGCCTTCTAATAACCCTGGATCTAACACAGATATGATAGTGTACAAACATGAAGATTATGTTTATAGCTGAGTATTGATTTCTTTTGGTTTCCATTTTTGGTTGTGTGGTGTTTTTGGAGGAGGACTATTTTAGTATGTGGTGAATATTTTAATTTTGCAATGTTTATGGGTTTTGTTTTTGACGATCTATTTAATTTGATCCGATTAGTTCTTTTATTGTTTTAGGAATAGCCATCTGGGACTGGCGTCTTATCAGATACATACAAGAATAAATATCCAAGATATAAAATCTACACAAGTGCCTAAACACAGAAATGTAGTTTCCAAAATACCTGGCAAGCTACTTTTCTAACACAAACTACCTAGCTTAGTATTTATGTCACTTACTGGCAAGAAGCTGTTTAAAGTTTCCATCATGGGTCTCCCCCAGCCCTCCCTGAAGACTGAACATGGGACTTTACAGATGAAAAGTATGTGCTGTGCCATGAAGCTATAGTATTTCTCTTCCTGCTGCTTTCAATAAGCTGACTCAGTCCCTGAATCTAGAGATTTTTGCATCATCAGAACCACAAAATATTATCCTCTTGCATATGTATGTATCTGCATATGTTCTCCAACCACTGTATGGACAAGCAGAACTCAACAGTAGGAGCAAGGAATGGAGAACACTTCATACAATGTGATGAAATGACTGTCCATAAGGAAGACCAGTTTATTTCAGTAGAATGTCCACATTAGTGTGCTGGAGATCACAAACATTTTTAAAATTTCTTCATGATGAAGCAGATTTGAACTAATGGCAATCAGAGTTTGTCTGGCCTAGCAAATCTGTCACACTAGATTCTACATTTCAGTGCCTTTATGCCGAGTATTACACAGGACAAAATGTTGCATACTATAAAAGTAACAATTTATTATGAATACATTGGAAACCAACATTATTCAGGTATCACCATCTTTTGTTTAATGTTTTAGTACGTCTCTGGGAGACCACTGAAAAACAGGAATGTAGATACTCACATATACATAGGTTGTAGCTGTAAATGCGATGTCTTCTGTGGGCCTTGATAGCCGTAAGAGTCAAATCCACCTATGAAATCAACTGAAAAAGGAAGGTATTGCTTTGATTGCTGACATCATTCTTAGAAGGGCTAAGTATCATGATTTAAAAACAGCTTTCCACAAATACTTGGCCAGCTCCGTCCCTTCCTGTCTTCAGAAAAGTGCCAGTCACAGATTAATTAGTATATATCTGTATACTAAAAAGGATTATATATTGCTTGTGCTGCCCACAAGCAGTCCACCTAAGTGGTGTGTATAAATCACACATTTGTTGAAGCTGCAAATACTGCAAAACCATTCATTTGCAACTTCCAAATGTTTTAGCTAGCTGTGATTATAAGTGTCATACATCTGCTGTCACACTGTGATTCTCTGAGAAAGAGATGCAAGAAGGTGGCTGATGCTTTTGAAAAAAAAGGCTTCAACATGGGTGGGAAGGAGGGAGAGGGGGAGAGATGGAAAAAGAAAGAGAAAGAGAGAGAGAAGCCGGGGGGTGAGGGGAGAGAATCATGATTTTATTGATCCATGGGGGAAAAATCCAAATTTACAGTAAGATAATGTACTTATTAACACCAACAACAATAACATAAAAAGCTTCTTGGCTTTGAGTTCTCCAAAACTTTTAATTAGGCAAGATGTTACGAAAAACAGAGAATAAGGAAAAGCAAAAAAAAAAAAAAATCCATATATTAAACTGGATATTTAGACTATAAGGTCAGTAGAATAAAGTCAGTCCCAAAATGGAGGCCCAAGTTAACTTTATTGATATCATATTATACCAATCATTAACAAATGATTAGTATAAAATAATTGTTATTTTTCTCAGTTCTGAAAACAAATACATTTAGTTCAGTCTATCTCCTGTCATGGATGCGTCGGCCTGGCATCAAGGAATCCACATGTGCTGGTTAGTATTAGACTGTGTAGGCTGAATATAGGGAACCTTTGGTGCTTCAAATGTGGCTGAACTTCAAGTCCCAGAATTCTTGCATGTTGGCCAAATGGTCTGAAGTCACAAGGAATTGAGAGCCCAACTTGTGAAGAAGATTTCCATCTCTAAGGAGACATGTCTAATCCTTATATTTTCTTTGACCCAGCACAACAAGTAAACACATTTTATATAGTAAATTTATGGATAACCCTGTAAACTTGTAATTTTATGTCACAAATTATTTTAATATTTATGGTAACAATAAAATCTACATGATGGTAAGTTTGCACTACACGTGTGCACACGAATCACTTCCCTTAGCTCAGTGTTGTCCAAACGTGGCCACTTTAAGATGAGTGGACTTCAACTCCCAGAATTCCCCAGCCAGCATGGCTGGCTGGGGAATTCTGGGAGTTGAAGTCCACTCATCTTAAAGTGGCCACGTTTGGACAAAACTGCCTTAGCTTGACTTGGTCTTCCTTTCGGGCAGTTGCTTTGGGTGACCCTGAATATGCGACCCTGAGTCGCTTCCTAGTGAGATGGGCGGTGACCAAATTTGAAGTATAAAATAAAATAAAATAAATATTATTGTTCTGAAAGATCACACACTTCCAGGTCCGATGGCCCTAAAGAGCAGAGGGCTACAGAATTGTGCAAACCATACTACAGTACCATATACTCAGTCCTGTCAGGAACAGCTTACATAGTGGCCTGACTGAAATAAATTTTTATTCTGACACATTTAGAACATACTCCCAATTGTTGCTCTTTCCACTAGGCATTTTAGCTTGGCAGTGCCTAAAAAGCTGCAAAAAGTTTCATCAGCTTCTTTCTAATAACACAGGTATAAAATAAATACCAACAGATGGTCTAACTCCTAAACTGTTTTATCAAACACACTTTAGAGGTTTGCTTTGTATCCGAAAAATCATCATCCAATATTACCACTAATTAAGTTTCTTCTTTCAGAAAAAGTATAAAAGTGCCAAGATATCTTCTCACTGATATAAAACATCAAAAGCTTAGAAGTACTTTTAAAAGAAGGAATTATATTAAATCTCATGAAGCCCAAGGATCTATATGCTTATCTGGCAGGAAGTTTGACTGATGATTTCACTGAGGCTTTAGTTCTCTTTATACAAGAATGTAGCAACATTTTAATTAGGAAATAAATAGAAGATTCAAACATGCTAGTACCTAAATTACCTCTAACTACATTTCACATGCAAAAGGTGATGCATGAACACAACATAGTCATCTTCTTACAGTTCTCCTAGCTTTTCCTAGCACTGCTTCTTCTTTTTTTTCAAATTGTAAACCTTAATTAACAAAGGGAAAAGGAGAATAGCATGCAGTCACTATTTTTGCTCAGCCTCTGACTGAGGTACAGAGGGAGTGAGCATCCTGCTCTGGGCAATGTTATGTTGGGAAGCCAACACAATTTCTTTCTCTTAAAGAGATTTGCCTTTTACTTCTGTTAAACATTCTCAAGCAGAGTTCTGAAACTTTCTGAGCTGGTGGGCACATTTGGAATTTGAAAACATGTGGGCCTTCTCACAAAATGGCTGCTTTCAGATCTTCCCCATCCACGGAATGGCAGCCATGGGCATATAACCAAAGGTCTGATTTAGGACTTGTTAGCCTCTCTATCTCCCTCTCCTGCAAGATGCTCCAAATTATCTCAGCTTACCTTTGTTCTTTTTCTAGTCGGGTGGGCATATTTCCAAAGAACTGGGCTGTATCCATCCATCTTTTAAATTTTTTCAAATAAAATAAAATAAAAATTTCTTGCAAATAAAAATGATACTAGAAACTAGCAGTTTGCTTTTCAGCATGAAAAATTCTGATTTTTTTAAATTAAAAAAAATGTTTAAAAGATAGGAAAAAAATAATGTGTCAGAGAGCCTAGTAGCACCAAGGGGTGTCATGCAGACAATTTTTTTTATGTCTTTTAACTGCCCAGAGTTACCGGGAATTGGGCAGCATAACAATAACTATAGTATCCTGGTTCTAAATTATGCTTGTGTTACTTTAGCAGCTTACTAAAGCATCTGGATGATCTGAAGCAGCTCTGAATCTTAGCACCAACACGAAATTTTACACTTGGCTAGCAATTTAACTCTACAATTTTATTTTGTAATTTGATTTTTTGAAAAATTGTGTCTGAAATTCCAGTGGAAATGAATTATGCAAGCATGGCCTCAGATTTAAAACATTTGGAGTTAATAAAGGTAGTCCTCACTGAACAACTGCACTTGGGACCAGTACTCTGCTGCTAAGCGATGCAATCATTAAGTGAAACATCATGTGACTGCTCCGGAGTTATGTCAGTTCCTCTGCAGTCATTAAGTGAATCACCTGCAGTTGTTAAGCTCATCATGTGACCACGACTTGGAACTTACTGCTGATTTCTCCATTGACTTTGTTGTGAAGCTCATGATCATATGACTGTGGGACACTGTGATGGTGGTAAGTTCGAGGACTGGTCATAAAACTACTTTTTCAGTGCTGTCGTAAGTTCGAATGGTTGCTAAACAGGGCAGTGTTAACTGAGGTCTACCTGTAATTCTTAGTAGGGATGTGAACACCCTTCCAAAGAGGTACTTTGAAACATGTAAGTAATTCAACCTCTGCTTGAATTACTAAAGCAGCCACATCTTTTTCCAGGCTTGTGCAGTTTGCTCCTAGGGCTGCTTCCTGCTGTCTCTGCATGCCTGTGTGACAAAGTAAAGGGATTGTGTATGCCCACACATATATATCTGCAGAGATAACTGTGAACAGCTTCTGAAATAGTCACATGAGTCTGGAAAAAGACATAGCTGGTTTAATGATTCAAAGACAGATGCTTTGCTTATGCGGCTGCACTTTGTAAAGTATCTCATTCAGATGCTTTGCAAAGACCTAATATTTAGTGTGCTCAGAAGGGAGATATTTAGTGTGCATGGGTGGCACCAAGGCTTTTTTCATCACAGATGTGCAAATGCTTCCCAACTGTTGAAAGGAAGAAATCACCCTTTCTGAATAGCAGCCTAATCCCTGGTGGCTTTCACAGGCCAGAGTTTTTGGACAAGACAGGATGGAAAAGAAATAGCCAGTTCAGCTGCTGTTGTTTCTCTGAACCCCTTGGATAAGAAGGGCAGGAAGCCTCTGGGACTTGTAACAACAAAGAAATTGCTGTGTTGAATTGTGATTTTTCTCCCTGCACTGCTCACTTTGCAATCCAGAACAGCAAGAGACAATGGGAAAAGGGCAGAAGGGCAGTTTAGAAATCTACCTCTCCACTTTATAGGCAAAACTGAAAAAATAAAGAACACCAGCCACTACGATGAAATGCCTGCAATGATATTAGGGAGGGAGAAAGAAAAGGAATTGCCCTCTCCCTGCACTGGTGTGGACAGAGCACAGCCTGATGGATATACACTTAAGCACTACATCAGCATTGTGTGGGAAATCTATTGCAATTCCATTTGTAGGATCCAGGGGAAAAGCAATAAGTGTGTAGCTCTAGGATTTTGTAGCCTGGGTTGGTTCATGATGTGAGGTTCTAGGATGTCTTGGTGCCAGTGACTCATGAGACTATGGAAACTGATTGAGCCAGAGTAATAAAGTAAATGAATGACTTTACAATCCGTCACTGTGCAGCACTGGGTAATATCAGGCCTTGCCTTGCCAGTACAGAATCCACCTATCCAGTTCGGACATCTAAGTTCACTTCAGACATCTACCTTATGATATTCAGAGTGCTAACATTATTTAGTTGTTTTGTTTTTTATAGTATTGTATTTTGATTCTGTTGTACACCACCCAGAGTCTGTATGGATTGGGTAATTTATAATGAGGGAGGGAGGGAGGGAGGGAGAAAAACATAGATCAGATTTATGATGAAGTGTGTTCCTGGCTGAATTAGCTGCTGTATTTTCCATCTTCCTTTAGTCTAAAAGAACTTCCATCTTCCCCATTTACATCTAGTTCAATAAACTAATAACTCTGCTGATGTCACTGAGGGCCCTGGAAACTTTCTTACTCTTACACTCAAATAAAGGGAATAATTGTCACCTCCTTCTGTATCTATCATGCAACAATTGGTCTATATCACTTCCATGATAATACCTGATGGCTTCAAAGTGTCTTATAAACCCAAATAGTGCAAATGACTTTTGTGCTTAATGCAGCTGCTCCTATTTATATTCAGAATCCCCTCATATATTTATTCAATGAAAAGATTTACATTCACTTTGGCCATTAAAGAAATAATATGCTGTGGTAATAGCTGCTGGAGCAAACCAAACCAAAACCAAAACCAGACAGTAAAAGTTGTAGATCATGTTTTTTTAGAACGCCCTTTTACATAACAATCTGCTATTCCCTTCTATATCTATGGACATCTTTGGAAAAGTTGCTTTTTTCCCTACAAGAAATGAAAACTGCCCTGAACAGTTGGAACACTGATGATAATTGTATAGTTGCGAGACAGCAGAGTGCCAGATGAAAAAAACAGATGGGCAAATAGGAGGAACAGAACATGGTATAAAGAAGCACTATTGTCTTTCTCTAACAAGAAACAATATGGTAGAAAATATTTTTATAAGTGGTCAGTAGACTAGCTTCATGCATTATATGTTCTTCATAGAAGCTGCCTCCGGTGAATATGTCCAGGTGACATACAGAAATAGATTGTATATACTGGCTTAAAATGCATGAGGGCCACAGGTTGTGTGCATGCTCTATGCTACAGTCAGGCACATGACATTTCTGTAATTGGCTGATAGGTGTGGAAATTGAAATACAAACAGTGTATCATGGAGTGTAGTGTCCAATGACCTTTGTTTGATGCCCATGTGGGGAAAAACCTAAGAACTAGTCCTAAATATCCACCTCTGTACAATAGTATGGTTACTTAAAGAATTAAATATTTATAAATGTAGAGGCACAGATGTACAGTAAAGATCATTATAGGAATAACCACATAAGTGAGTTTCTAGTACAACTTAGATATGCTTAACAGACTGTGACTGAATGTAATTTCACCTAATTTGTCTGTAGAAGGTTTGGATCAATACAATGTAAACAAAATGCATCTGTATGAAAAGAAAAATGCTTGTCCTTAGTTCTTTTTTTCTTCTTCTTTTTCTTCAGAGATCTCTCTGAGCTCTGGCCTAGTTCCAGCCTAGTGACAAACTCAACAATGCTAAATAAATGTATAGTAACAAGAGCCCTACAGAAAACAGCCAGGTTTTTCATGCCCATTTCACTTCATAAATCAAATGTGGATAACTGCAAATATAGGTAGTCCTCGACGTATGGCCACAGTAGGGACTGGAACTTTGGTTGCTATGTGATGTGGTCATTCAGTGAGGCATCACATGACTGCGCCCAATTTTATGACCTTTTTTTGCTATGGTTGTTAAGTGAATCATGTGGTCATTAAGTGAATCTGGCTTCCCCCATTGATTTTGCTTGTTGGAAGCCCCCGGGAAGGACACAAATGGCGATCATGTGATGCTGGGATGCTGCAACCATTGTAAATACATGCCAGTTGCCAAGCGTCTGAGTTTTAATCATGTGACTGTGGGGAAGCTGTGACGGTTGTAAGTGCGAGGACTGGTTGTAAGTCACTTTTTTCAGCACTGTTGTAACTTCAAATGGCCGCTAAATGAATGATCATAAGTTGAGGACTACCCATACCCCCAGTGAAAAATAAACAGAGTCCTAAGCATCACTCTTCACATATAGTTTTGGAACAGAAACACAAAATCATTTCCCCAACATTTTCATACCTAAAATTTGAGACAGATATGCCAGCACACAAAGGGATAGCAATGCATGTGTGAATATATATACATATATACATACATACATACATACATATATATATATATATATATATTCACACATGCATTGCTATCCCTTTGTAAAATTCAGAATGAACTCCACATTGCCTCATGAAACCTGGCAGCATGAACTATTCCCCAAAATAAATATGCACAGAAATAGGATATCCAGTTAAAGATAATTTATTTGCCTTAGACATTTTTAAAGCTACATAAACTTGTATTATTTGGCCCTACCCATTCTTTCCTATCCTTTCAATAATTAGATGCTTCTTTTCCTTTCCCTTTTCTTAATGAGAACAATATATGTATGCATGCATTATGTACTACACAGATGAGGAAGATGAGGGAGATCACCAACATCAACTGTTGGGAGTTCAGGTTTAAAAGATCCAAGTAGACGTAATCCACGTTGCACCCATGCATATCTGCATAAGTTTTGCTCATGAGCAAAACTGACAGTGACCAGTACTGGAAAAAAATATGGTAGCAGGACAAAAGGAATTCAAATTTTTACCCAGTGTAGAAAACATGAAACAAACTCTAGCTGCAGTTCCATGCATGGTTATCTGAATAAATCACATTGTGGATGTACTTCCAAAAAACATATATAAGATTAGGCTGGACACGAAGGTTGCTGTTGTTTTACTTATGTGCCTGTGTGCTCACTTTTGATTTTCTCTTTTTCTCATTTTAGAAATTTCATCCAGCACATATTTCAATCAAGCTGGTTCCAATGCACCTCAAAATGCTGGGGTGGGGAGGACCAGAAAAGTCTTCAACACATAGCTAGTCAATGTTATGCTAGTGTCACTAGTCAATGATTGTGTAGAGAGTGCACTGGAATGTTAAAGTGAAGGAGAAAGTGAGGCAATATTACTGGTGAAATGGATCTGTGAGACACCAAGGACAATTAACAAATGGGTTGTAGTAACAGCCCTGTGGGATCTGGCTCATGAAATGGAATATAAAATAGAAGAGAGCAGCTGGCTAGAGAAGAGAAAACAGAGGCACTGGCACCCTTGCCATGCCAGCAACAGAAAGGGCCACAGGGAAAGGAGCTGTTCACTTATAGAACGATATGCATAACTATGAGATGAACAGTTGAAGAGCAAGAGGCGGTGTCTTCTGCTTCTTCCTCTTAGGTTGCATGATTAAAAACTGACAAAATTACACACAGAGACAGACGAAATAAAGCGGTTCTTCTGAGTCACTGCAGTAAGTTATTATGGTAAAATGATCAGCACGTGTCAGGTAGAGTGCTTGAGCTTTAAATGG
The DNA here is from genome assembly GCF_059951505.1 of Python bivittatus. Taxonomy (NCBI): domain Eukaryota; kingdom Metazoa; phylum Chordata; class Lepidosauria; order Squamata; family Pythonidae; genus Python; species Python bivittatus. The sequence goes on along the minus strand of NW_028277030.1, from coordinate 66,083,902 downwards.
AAACAAGATTTCTTCCATTATTGGAATTTCATCCTGTCAAACGTGTATATGCAGGCGCCATCCTTTCTGTGACATTTCATATTTGTGAAATACTGCTGGCAAATCCCCTGTCAACATCCAGCCAACTATTGTAACCAGACGTGCTATGACAAGTCCCTGCCTTAAATTTATGAATTTTGAAAACATATAAACATGATGGTTTTAGAAAAGACTTTTCGGGAAATATTTTATACACGCGTGTGCACACACACACACACACACAGATCAGGACTGGATACAGGTACAGGTTCAAGAGTGGAATCACCATCAGCCACCTCCTCTACATGGATGACATCAAGCTGTATGCTAAGAGTGAATGAGACATTGACTTGCTGATCTACCTGACATGGATCTACAGAGAGGACATTCGGATGTCATTCCGACTGAAGAAGTGTGGCTGGATGGTAGTAAAGAGAGGGAAGGTTGTTAAGACCGATGGGGTGGAACTACCAATGGGCCACATAGCAGACATACCTTGGTATCCCACAGTCGCATGGGAACCACGACGCAGAGGCAAGGAAGACAGCAACATCCAAGTACCATCAAAGGATAAGACAGGTCCTGAAGAGCCAGCTCAATGGGAAGAACAAGATCCATGCCATCAACATGTACGCCCTGCCAGTCATCAGATACCCTGACAGTATAGTGAGCTGGCCAAAGGAGGACATGGAGGCTGCTGATCTGAAGACCCAGAAACTCCTCACAATGTATGGAGGTTTCCACCTGAAGTCCAACACCCAGAGACTGTACACCAGCTACAAAGAGGGTGGGCGGGGTCTGTTGAGTGTCAAAGCCACTGTCCTGGATGAAACCCGGAGCAACCATACTGAGTACATCAGTAAGATGGCACCCAAAGATGAGCTGCTGAGAGAATGCCTGAGGCAGCAGCAGACATGGGAGGAAGTTCAAGTGGAGGAAATATCATGGCAAGACAAGCCCCTGCATGGGATGTACCATCGACAGATAGCTGAGGTGGCTGCCACTGGGAAATCCTATCAGCGGCTGGAAAGGGCCGGACTAAAAGACAGCACTGAGGCACTGATCATAGCAGTGCAAGAACAGGCACTAAGCGCCAGATCCATAGAAGCAGGGGTCTACCACACTAGATAGGACCCAACATGCAGATTGTGCAAACAGGCCTCAGAGACAGTCCAACACATAGTGGCAGGGTGTAAGTTGCAGGCAAGAACAGCATATACTGAACAGCACAACCAAGTAGCTGGCATTGTGTACAGGAACATCTGCCCAGTGTATGGGCTAGACCCTCCCAAGTCCAGATGGGAGATTCCACAGAAGGTTGTGGAGAATAACAGGGCTAAGATCCTGTGGGACTTCCAAATCCAGACGGACAGGCAGGTACTAGCCAATCAACCAGATATCATGGTAGTAGACAAAGACCAGAAGACAGCAGTAGTGATAGATGTAGCAGTGCCAAGTGACAGCAATGTCAGGAAGAAGGAGTATGAGAAGCTGGAGAAGTACCAGGGCCTGAAGGAGGAACTAGAGAGGATGTGGAAAGTAAAGGCCAAAGTGGTCCCAATGGTGGTAGGAGCACTCAGGGCTGTGACTCCTAACTGGGAGAGTGGCTCCAACAGATCCCAGGAACAACATCAGAGGTCTCCGTCCAGAAGAGTGCAGTGCTAGGAACAGCTAAGATACTGTGCAGAACCCTCAAACTCCCAGGCCTTTGGTAGAGGATCCAAAATTGAGGAAGACACATACACCCATAGGGGTGAGAGTGGAACACACACACACACACTGATCAAGTGTCAGACCTGGCTGGTGGGGTGGACGTCATGAGCTTTATAGCAGCAGAAAATCCCTCCTAAACTCACTACTTCAATTTCAAACAAAATAGAAATGTGCTAAGCACATTTAGATACTTGGGAAGGGAGCAACCCTGGAGCTTAAAAATCTGGATTCACAAAATAATGGACTATTCTTTTAGAAAATTTGATAGCTTCATTTCATTTCCTTTTTTTAAAAAATTGTTACTTAAAATAGAACATAATGCTACACTTCCTTGCTTGGAATGGTAGGGATATGCCTGTTTTTTAATTATGTATATGAGTAGACACAAATACTGTAGGATCTCACTCTTAGAAGGCTGGATAAGCACACCTTTCAATCGAGTAGAAAGATTAAAAAAGATAAAGATAAAGTTGAACTTAATTCCTAGAGCCTAGATGTTCACCATATAATTTTCCTGGCTACAGCACTGAAGTAATTTGCTTTTTTCTGGGATATTATTGGACTTCCTAACCTTGACAAAAATCCTGATTTCCTTGGTAGTCTCGCATCTAATATTAATGAAGCCCAATTTGGCTTAGCTTCTAAGGCCAGACGAAGTTGGCTATGCGCTACCAAAGTGTTACTCATCGCAAGTGATGTCATGCATTCATGAATTGTTTCCATTTGCCATTTTCCAGATGCTTAGTTGAAGTAAATGTTAAGTTGAACACCTCTTTTCATTTTAACCCTTTGAAAAATGATCTCCATGTTTCTTAATTCATCTGGCTCTTAGGTCCTGATTTGGAGTGGGTCTTGGACAGTATCTGACTAAATGTTAGAAAAAAACTTCCTAACAGGAAGAGTAGTTTGATAGTAGAATTACTCAGAGAGAGGTGGTAAGTTCCTCTTCACTAGATTTTTTTCAGCAGAGGTTAGACAACCATCTTTCTGGGATGCTTTAATTTGGGTTCTAGCAACCTGATGGCCCAAATATCCCCTTCCAATTCTATGGTTGTATGACCATTCAAAACAGCAATTAATACTACATGGTGATCTGATCTCCCCATCAGTACAATTACTGGAATGCTGGAAAAATGTCATGGGTTATGCAGAAAACATTTGCAACTGCAAAAGTAAAATAACAGTCAAGACAGTCATTGGATCACAATTTTGGAATGGCCATCAAACCTTTGGCTGAATTCTTCCCAAAGTAGAATCTATACCCCCGGGTCTTGATAAAGAGTCCTTATAGTCTCTACTAAAGCCTCCAAGACACCCTAAATCACTGCTGAGCAGTTTGTAACATCTGGAGGTTCTTCATATTTAAGCGCAACTTCCTGTATCCTACCCTCTGAAAAATAATCTGCATGTTCCTTAATTCATATGGCTCTGAAGATCTGAATACATTTACAGTGCTCTCACATAATCTCTTTCCTCACCTGAAAGTTACTACTTCCCCAGCTTCAGCTAGGTTTGCTACACTTCATTGCTCACTTCATTGTTTTGTGAAAGAAGACTGTGGCAATGCAACAGCTGAGCAGTCACCAGCTACATTTCTCCATGGAGTAGCCTTACTTCCTCTTGAACTGAAAATAGGAAAATGATTCTCTCAGTTGTTATAATGTTTCTCTCAAACCTTAGGGCACTTAAGATTTTATGGTGTAGTCTCCCTGCCTCAAATACATGGAATTTTAGAAAGTGTAAAAGTGTCATTGTCTTTCCTTGGTTTTTTACAATCTTTCTTACCATAGGAGAGATGGAATAGCTACATAGTATATCTTGACTGGTTGCTCTAGGTGCCTCTGCATTGAAATCTCCTAAACTCATGTTCAGCTTTAACTCTTTTGACAGTCTTTCAATTTGTTTATTTAAAACATGCCAAGCTTTGATTGCTTGCTGGTACCCATCCTCAGTGTTTTGGCCCTCCTTCTATTTCCTATACATGTACTCCTCACTTAACGACCACAATTGGGACCAGAAACTCCATCGCTAAGTGATGTGGTCATTAAGCGAAACATCATGTGACTGCAACTTGCAATTTTACTGCCAGCTTCTCCATTGACTTTGCATGTTGTAAGATAGCTGTGAAGATTGCAAATGGTGATCATATGACTGCAAGATGCTACAACAGTCATAAATGTGTGCTGGTTGCGAAGCACCCAAATTGCGATCATGTGACCATGGGGATGCTGCAACAGTTGTAAGTTCGAGGACTGGTCATAAAGTTACCTTTTCAGCGCTGTTGTAACTTTGAATGGTTGCTAAAGAGGGCAGTCATTAACTGAGGACTACCTGTATGAGTCTATTTTACAGCTAAGTTCAACACATTACTTATTCAGCCCATCTCTTCTTGACACCTGTCCCCTCTAGGCTGCCCTTCAGGCATGTAGATTTGAACTCCCAGAATTTTGAGTCTTGACAATACCTAAGTGGGCAATTCTGAGAGTTGGTCTGCATATCCAGGTTAAAGAAGACTGCCCTATTGAAATTGTTTGCAATTATGCTGTCAACAGTTTGCTTTAAAGTCACTCTTACTATTCTTGAACCTCCTTCTTCTTGAATATCTGTATTCATTGGATCCTATGTATCCTAGCCAGTATTTTTTTAGCTTTCTGAAGTCATATTTCCTAAAGTCCAGAATGCAGATTTCTGGGAGTTGAAGTCCACCCATCTTAAAGTTGCTGAGGTTTTGTAGTGTAGTATAAAGTTGCTGAGGTACTGTAGTGTAGTATAACAGGGTTCCTTAACCTCAGCAACTTTAAGATGGGTGGACTTCAACTCCCAGAAACTTTAAGCTCTAAGCTTAAATAAGCTTTTCTAATTTATAGAAAAGATGCAGTATATTCAAGGCACTATAATCTCATGAATCCAGGACTTCAGACTGCTCTGGTACTCACCTGCTCACAAACACCTATTACGTTTTTATTCTACTAATAGTGTCAGCATTGCCCAAGTCTTCAGAAATTGTCATCACTAAACTGTAAAACCTGAAGGTCTGTGAGCATGGAACAATGTAGACATTCAGAGGATTCAAAAGAGCCTACATTTCATGAATAAAATTCAGAGCACTGAGAAATGTTTAGTTGAACCAAGATATTTCTAGAATCATTTCCATAATAATGTTTCATTTTACATATGGAGCATTCTAAAACTGTCCCTGAAGGATTTTCAAATTGACTGAATGCTTCAAATAAGCTGAGGAGAGAAAAAAGGGAAAGAAAAAAAAATGCAGGCAGTGCCCAATCAGTGCCATTTAGAGATAGCACAAGCTATGAAATAAATCTCTAATGAAATAAGTTGTTAGTGGATATTGCTGTGGACAATTTTATTACAAGAGAAATATAGGGAGAAAACTGGTACACATGGAGGAAAACTCCAGCAGGAGGAATGGTATTCTGAAGCTTAAAGCAAGTATAACTCACAGCCATCATGCCCAGACATTCTACCTTCGGGCAATTATTTTCTTACAAACTCAGCTGGACAGGACCCCCTGAATACTTTCTATGAAGTTGCTCATGGATGCTTTGGGATGCATATGGAATTTGGAGAGCGCTTAGATTGGATCTTACTCACTGGAAGTGTTTGCAAAAGCACCAAACATTCTTTTAAACTTTCATATCTCAGAGGGAAAAGAATGGCTCTTTTAGAAAAGGTTGTCCACCATTACTGCTTTCATCAAGGAACTCCTGATACATATTCAAGAAGCCATGGAGATCCTCTGAACACAGTTTGGAAGAGCTGCTATTCATCAAATCAGAGCAGAAATAACACTTTAGATTGGGTAAATGTTGGTGAGATTACAGTAGATTTATTTTCACAATGGCTTCTAATAAAAAGTATGGCTAGCTGAAGATTTGTTATGGTTTTGTTAAATTCTAAGATGTGATTATTCTATCCGCCCTGTGTATAGTGTACTGTAGTGTAGTATAACAGGGTTCCTTAACCTCAGCAACTTTAAGATGGGTGGACTTCAACTCCCAGAATTCCCCAGCCAGCATGGCTGGCTGGGGAATTCTGGGAGTTGAAGTCTACCCAACTTAAAGTTGCTGAGGTTGAGGAACCCTGTAGTATAGTATAGTATAGTATAGTATAGTATAGTATAGTATAGTATAGTATAGTATAGTATAGTATAGTATAGTATAGTATAGTATAGTATAGATTTATCTAAGATTTTCTCCAGGAGGTCAAGGAGCATATAAGGAATCATTTTATCCTCATAAAACACTGTAGGGCAGTGTTCTTCAAACTTGGCAACTTGAAGACGTATGGACTTCAACTTCCAGAATTCCTCAGTCAGCAGCTGACTGGGGAATTCTGGGAGTCGAAGCCACACATCCTCAAATTGTCAAGGTTGAGAAACACTGCTGTAGGGTATGAGGTAATTTGGCTTAGAGCAGTGACTAGCCCAAAGACACCACTGATTTTCTATAGCTGATGATGGACATGTACCTGAGTTTTCTTGGAGTCAGTACAATGTGACACCACACTGTTATTAAAAGCGTCAAACTAAAGTGCCAAACATTCTGTGATTAAAAACACTTTGTATAAACTTAACTACATACACACACATCACGATATTCCTTTTCAAAGTAAGAAACATTTTGTAAGGTGAAGGAAAGAAGTAAGCAATAGTAAACTAAACAAAGTAAAGACATGAGATAAAAGAAGAAAACATAGCTAAATCTAGTTACTATCTACATAATTCACAGTACCTCTCCATACCTTGGAAAATATCCTTTCTTCCACTGTGTCTATATATTGCTTCATATATAGTCTTTCGTTCTTTAAACCAGGGTTCTTCAACCTTGGCAACTTTAAGACGGGTGGACTTCAACTCCCAGAATTCCGCAGCCAGCAAGGCTGGCTGGGGAATTCTGGGAGTTGAAGTCCACCTGTCTTAAAGTTACCAAGGTTGAGAAACCCTGGTTTAAACTTTTCACCTCTCTTTTTTTATGGATTTCCTCAACTATCAAACCATGACTTTCTCAGTCTTCTTCTTCCTCTCAACCCATTAACTGCTCTTTCATATACGTATTTGTTCTGTGATTTAATCTTCATTTTCTGCAATGTACTTTGTTCATATTGATTACTCACATTTATATTCAACCTACATTCATTCAGCTCCCACTCATTCTTGACCCTATCTCTTCTTGTGTTATCACATACACTTTCCAAGTATCACATTCCTACTGTATTACCGTACTCATCTAATTCCCACTTTAATATAACAAAGTGGGCAGAAACCAGTTACTTTTTACAAATGTTCATTCCCACAACAGATGGGAATATTTTACAAATGTTCATTCCCACAACAGATACAACCAACTACTTTTTTCCCCAGTATTTGCATATCTTAACATTTCTCTATCTCGTTTCCCACCTTTAGTAAACATTCTATGAATGTACAAAATTCATCTACCTGTTTTGATTTATGAATAACTTATAATAATTCATTCCATTTTCCCAATTGCACACAACTACCTTGGTCTTGATACATTAATTTTTAGATCTATAATCCTGATTGCATCACATAATTTATCTAACATTCATTTAGCCAGAAGTATTGTACCATCTGTGTACAACATATATTTACATCCCCAATTGACACACCTCTAACATCATCAAAAATGTTCCTAATACATTCCTCCATAAATACATTAAACACCCAAGGGGACATAAAACATCCTAATTTCATTCCTTGCTCAGTGTCGAACCATTCACTAACCGTTTAATTTATTCTCATACATTTTTACTTCCATAACATATCTCTCTGATTTCATTCAGCAGCCAACATTCAACATTTGTGCAAAATGTTCATAATTCAAGCTATTCATTTTATCACATGCTTTTTCTAAGTCAAACAATATGCATTCATTCATTCACTCTTTTATTAATTCATTCATATAAACATAACTGCAGGCAAAATTTCTAAAACAACAAAACCCAAATTCTTTTAAAGCACTCTGAATAAGAATGTTTTACGATGCATGTGAAGAACTCGAAGGGCCATAGGAAAGCAGATCTCAGAAGTGATCTCATGCCACAAAACAAAAACAAAGCCAAAACCCCACCCTGTAAGAGTTCCCACAAACCAATTCAAAGGAGACTCGAAGCAAAACATTCATAATGATAAAGAAATACATACTCTGGTTTGCTCCAGGGAGCCAGTAGGCCAATCTTCCTCCCATCACCGGGTATTCAGCTGTAAATTTTAGCAGGCCAAAACTCAGGTGAGAGTTTGAGAAAATAGAGATGTGATTTTCTTTATTAGGTAATGTATTTTTAAAAAAATAATTAATAGTGCACTGGATACTACTTTAGAAGCTTCTAAACAGTATTAGCCTGTTAAGTTGTCAAAATGCTAGTGGATGAAAAGTGTGAGAAATAAAGCAACATGCAGTGGATAGATGCATAACTTTGGGGACCCTCTGGATATGGTTTATCTTTCCCACTGGATTTGAATCATAATTATGCCACCATAGGTTGTTATAATGTAACATGAATCAAGCCATGGTTTAAAAATCAGGAGTGCATCATTCTCTTCCCCTGTCCCCAAATCTCTTTATCCTTGCATGTGAATTCTTTTTGTCTTCCTCAACCATGATCCAACACATATAATTTAGGGTGATTCTAACTCCTAGTTCATAAATCCAGATAGTTTCCTTTCTTTAAACCATGGTCTGCTTTGGTTAAGATTCTGACTGAACCAGTTCAAGAAACTATATGAGGAGTAGCAGCAGAATTGAAGGCAAGTTAGGCAGCTAAAAATGAAAGTCTCCCAGTTTCTATAATCACTACTTTTCAAGGTTATTATTCAAAGATTGGCAGAATATACAAATTTTATTTTCCCAATGTTGGTTGTGAGGTATATTCTTTCAAGAAGGATTCTAATGGCTTATTTCATTTGTAGCCATCAGTTCAACTGACATCAGATTCATATCTGTATATGTGTTTTTAAAATATTATGTTTATAATTCTTCCATATAACAAGACTATATAACAGATTAAGAGAAAAAGACTGAATAAAATTCATGGTGGTCCCAATCCATTTATTATACTGTGATTGGGTAGAATATTAAACTGTTATTGTTATTTAACAGTATTGGATATCTATTGAACAGAATCTTAGGACAATGATGTGATACTAAATGGAAACATTACTTCCTTTAAAGCTCTTTCATTACAAATATATGTTTCAACTATTCCTTGAGGAGGTGGTAACTATTGTTCAGAAAAGAAAGGCCAAGTAAATGTTCAGGAAAGAGGAGAAGATAAATTAATATATAGGAAGCCCATTGACAGCACCACTTTCACAGTGCAATTCCATTTATTAATTGTTTTTGATTGCACAACTATTCTCTTAGCAATTTTCTTAACATCAGCTTTATTAGTTGGAAAGGCAGCAATCCATAACCAATTTTCTTTTCATGTTGTGCTTGTTCACATATAAATTCAGACCTTTTGTTCAAAATATTTGCAATTAATACCTCAAACAAAAGAAATGCAAATCCTACCATCTTCCCGAACCAAAATCCTTCAACTCAAAGCCATTTATAATATGCTAAAATGAATTGGAACTCCCACTTTGAGCCTAACCCAATTTTTTACTGATAATAGGCATGGATTCCCAAAGGCACTCCATGCATCTTGATAGTAACATCCTAATTTCCTTTCCTGGTAAATGTTTTAAATAAGATTTTAGTACCCAAGGAAATTAACCTTTAAATTAATTGTAATTATAAAATGCAACCACTGATTTTGTCTTCAGCCTAATTACTTGCTATAATTTAAACCAGCCGTACTAGCTGGTTTTACTAGCTCAGCTTTAAGTTTAGATTTCTTGCAGATACAGGGAGCCAATCTGATTGAAGTATCTGCTTTTATCTGTGATAACATTATACAGATTTTCCTCTTCTGCCTCTACAAGGCCAAAGCTGTTAAATTTCATATAATACTCCAGACTGGGCTTGATACCATTCAGGGCTGAATGGGAAAACTGTCACTAATTCCATGAACATTTCTGCCTGTTTCTTAAGCACAAATAATCAGGTTTCACAACAGCGATCCAAATCATTGTTGTACACTGTACTGGTGTCATCATCTATAATTAGCTGAATTGTTCATCATGTCCCTGCTGAACAAACAGGACAATATTCTAATGCATAACTGAATGATTCAATATATTTTGCCTTCAGGTAAAAAAAATGAGCTGGAGGAAACTGTGTGAAAAAATGGCTGGAATGGGAGGGGTTAAGGCACATTATCTTCTTTGAGTTTATTTTTCTGAGAATGGCATCTTCCCATGGCAGCTTTTCATTAAAGACAGTATCTTGAGCCAACTGCCCACATATATCCACTGTAACATTAGTTCTGCCCTTATAGTTCAAGTTGTGTAAAAACCATGAGTACAAAGGTCTGGGGTTAAGTGCTATTTGTACATACACAATGTCTGAGATTCAAAAAGTTACTATGCAGTGCATTGCTATGGCAGTGGGGATATCTTTTCTTTGAACATTATTTCATACCAAATTACCCATTTCTCTTTCAAAATTTCTGTGTCTGAAGCCATGCCATCCAGCTCTTTCTTTGAAAAATATTCTCATTCCTTATCATTATTGAATAGTGACTATGAGCTGTTCACAATGATTTTAGCTAACAGATTGAAGGTTATATTACAAGAATATATTTATGAAGATCAGTGTGGATTTTTACCTAAAAGACAATTAAGAGATAATGTTAGAATGATGCTGGATATTATAGAATATTTGGAACAGCATAATGAAAAACAAACTGCATTCATCTTTTTGGAAGCAGAAAAAGCTTTTGACAATTCAAATTAGCCTTTTATGGTTAAAGTTTTGGAAGATTTGAACTTTGGAGAGAATTTTATAAAAGGAGTGAAATCAATTTATAGATCACAGAAACCACAAATTATTGTGAATGGAGACTTAACTAAATCATGTGAGATACAAAAGGGAATGAGACAAGGTTGCCCACTGTCTCCCTTGTTGGTTATTTTAGTTTTGGAAGTTTTGAATAGAGATATAAGGAGAGATAAGAAGATAAGGGGCATAAAAATCAAGAAAGAGACATATAAGTTGAGGGCCTTTGTGGATGATTTGGTGTTGGTGTTGGCGTTGGAGGACCCCTTAAAGGGGATTGAAGCTTTAATGAAAAAGTTGAAAGAATTTGGTACTTTGGCTGGTTTTAAAATTAATAAACAAAAGACTAAAATGTTAATGAAAAGTATGAGGATACAAGAACAAGAAGAACTGATGAACAAAACAAGTTTAAGGTGGAAACAAAGAAAATATTTGGGGGTGAACTTGACAAATAGTAACTGTATGTTGCTTCAAAATAATTATGTTAAGACTTGGAATGAAATTAAAAAAGGGTATGTTAAGATGGGAAAAATTACAATTATTGTTGGGAAGAATTTCAATAATTAAAATGAATGTTTTATCTAGAATGTTATTTTTGTTTCAAACAATACCTGTTATGACAACTGATGTTCCATTTAAACAATGGCATAAAGATATATCTACATTTGTGTGGCAAGGTAAAAAACCATGAATTAAGTATAAAGTTTTACAAGATGCTAAAGAAAGAGGAGGTTTAGGTCTCCCAGATTTGAAGGTGTACTTCAAAGCTTGTTGTTTATTCAAGCTTGTTGTTTGGTTTGGATGAAAGAGTGGATGATTTTGAGAAATAGGAGGTTATTGGAACTAGGGGGACATGACTTAATATTTGGGTGGCATGGCTATTTATATTATGACAAAGTAAAAGTTAATGTAGATTTTAAAAATCATTTTATTAGACATGACATCTTGAGAATATGGGACAGATATAAATCTACATTGTCTCTGAAGGTTTTTTTATGGTTGTCCCCACAAGTAGGTTTTTATAGAAGAGAAATTATAACTAAAAAATGGTTAACTTATCGTGACGTACTAGAATTTTCTTAAAGGGACTTTAAATTAAAGACAAGAGAGAAATTGATATCAGAAGGATATATTTGTCAATGGTTTTCTTATGTACAATTACAAGAAAGATTTAAAATAGATTAAAGGACTGATGGTTTTGATTATGGTAAGACTGAATCTGAAGCAGAATTATGTACTAATGATGAATATATTATTGCAAAGATGTATACACTTGTACTGAAACTAGAGACAGAAGATGAACAAGTTAAGGACTGTATGATAAAATGGGCTAAAAAATTTGGCTACAACGTACAGATGGAACAATGGGAAAATATGTGGCAGAAAGGACTGAAATTTACATTGTGTTATAACCTTAAAGAGAACTTCTATAAAATGATGTATCGTTGGTACTTGTTGCCAGAAAAACTATATAAAATGTATAAAGGTACTTCAGATGTATGATGGAAATGTGAGCAACAAGAAGGGACATTTTATCACCTCTGGTGGATTTGTAAAAAAGCAAAAAAAATAAAATAAAATCTGGAATGAAATATCTATCTGTATACAGAAGATTTTAAAGATTAATACTCAATTCAATAGACCTTCTTTTTGAGTTTGATGGATAAAGAGTTGGGAAAAACTCATGGAACTTTGCTTTTATATATGATAACTGTGATGGAGGACTTGGATGAGGAGGTTCAAGGTCAAGGGGAGAAGCATCTTCTCAGCCCACAGCCTGAGTATGTGAAAGCAAAGAGGATGAGACTGGCACCACCCTAAGGAATTGGTAGTGTTTACTTGCAGACTTTGAGAGTTAGAGTTAGTCTGGCGAGATTCTGTCTAGCAGGTGTAAGCTAATAAAGTAACTAAGCAAATCCAGAACCATCTCATGGAGTTTCTTAGGTTGAACCTGACATCAACCTTTTGTTGTTTCTCTCTTTTTCTTTTCTTTTCTGCACTTTTGATCTTTATGTTTTTCTCTTTTTTCGATTTTCTTTTTCTTACTCTTTCTCTCAGTATTAGTTTCTGGTAGTTTTTATTGTTCTTTTTGAAAACAATTTAATAAAGTTATTAAAAAAGAGAGAAATATTCTCATTCTTCACCTCTTTTGCTCCCTAGAAGTTGTTGAGAAGATTTTAAGTTCCTGGGCCTTGCAAAACCCTTTAATAAATCTGATAGTTGCACCTATATTCCATACAGTGGAAGCAGGTGAAGTTTGGTGTTGGTAGAACGCGTGCCACCAAGTAGTAAGAAAATCAATTCTTACTCTTGGCTATGATAAAGTTTTAAATATTGTCACTGTTATATAAATGTTGGATAATGCTACTCTCCATGCAAAAGAAGGACAAAGCAATGAGTTTCTCCTGAATTGTGGCAGAACTGGAATGGGGACAGGGGTTGTAGAAAAAGGGCATACTCTCCACTGATCAGTAGTGGACTAATGAAGCCACAAATGTTTAGGAAATATTCTGTCACATTAGATTCATGTGACATCTGAAAAAAATATGCTGCAGTTTCTTATCTAAGAAGGATGCAAATTCAAGAAATGGTTGGAAAACTTAAGTAAATGTTATTAGAAGATGATTGTGATAAATCTGACAGATACTTGCACTGACTTGAGAATTTGAAATATTCGGTGAAAAGTTATTGTCAATTTCAACAGGTCTTGGTTCAGTGCTTCTATGCATTATTCAACCTCTCAGCCACTGTGTTAATTTGAAAGCCTCCTGAACACCAAATGTGTGGATAGTTGCCTCCTCACACATCTTTATCTTTTGTCATGTTTGATTTCTATTCTTGTTTAGCATCCAAGCTCATTGTTTGATTTCTTTCATATTGAAAACTGCCTCATATTTTTTGAAGAACAGTTTTAAGACTCCATGAAACAATTCCAGTCAGCTTTGCTGCACACATATTTGCTTCCTGCTCAACCGTTTGTCAAAATAAACTTTACTCCAATAGAAGAGAATATATTAGCTCAGGGTTGAACTGTGGAGTCCTTGGTGCTCTCTGAACTTGGTTGTTTGCTTGCAGACATTTCATTACCTGAGTAGGTAACGTCATCAGTGTGAGTGAGTGTGGGGTTTGCTCCCTCTTTATATACAGTAGCTTGCCCTGCCAGTTTTGGTGGGGGTGTGGTTTTCTCCTTGGTAGGTAAACTTTACTACCCTTTGTTGGTCCTGAATTTTTGACTAAAGAGGCAGTGTGGAATTGAAGTCTATCTATATAAATATCTAGGGCCTGGCCTAACATAATTATAGTTGGCTGAACTACTGGAGAGTGATGGAGTGAGATGTTCTGGCATCATTTTGTATGGTTGTACTGGAACTATGCCCTCATTATCTTAAGTTCACTGGTTCTCTTTATGTTCAGGGTGCAAATGGATGCCATCGCTAACAAAATTCCTGATTGAAAGGACTTGTGTTGGGTCCAAGTATTTCTCACGATCACAACATTTCTTTATTTTTGAGTAGTGTGTTTCTTCTCTCCCTCTCAGAGTTAAGCATGCCTTTAAAAAGGTGACTATTTCCCAATTGTTTATTTTCAGCTCCTATATTATGTAGGTGTTAGATTGTTCTGTTGATTTATTTTCCTCACATAAGGGTTTCTTATTAAAGGCTTGCTAAACTGTTGAGAAATCTATTCATATATGTGAGAAGTTTTTGAATTTCTCTCAGAGCTTCCAAGTTAGATAGATAGGTAGGTAGGTAGGTAGATAGGTGAATGGATATCTGGCTTGGTTTTTCAATGCTGTTTACTTCCTGAAGGAACCTTTAAAGGATTAACATATTGTAAATTATTGTCATCTCACAGTATCCAAGTTGTATGGCCTGTTAAATTATTCTGGTCACATAAAACGATTTCCAAGGTGGGGGACAGGAGAAATGCATACAAAACCGAACATGGATCTAAATAAGAAACTATTTCCTAACAATGAAATATTTGCTGCCTACTTGGCATCTAAACTTTATTTCTTTATTTCTAGATCTATGTATTTATTTTCAGCAATCTTCAACTGGCTGTTGGGCTATGCAGGGTACTAGCATATCTGAATGTCTGAAATGTCTTCTATCAAAGACTCAATGGAAGTATAAAGCAAAATGCTTTATTACTTTTAAACCACACTGTAAATTCAAGTTCAGACTATGGATCTAGAGAGTCAACAGGCCTGTGAAAAGAGAGGGCCATTCAGATTAGCAGTGTCCCTCTCTTAATGTGTGTGTTGTTGTTTTTAAAAAGAGGATTTGTATGTGCATATTAGCTTGCTGGTACAACTGGAGACTTTGCTTTGTGGCCAATGATACATACATTTCAGATGAGTAGTCATTATAAATTGCCTGCTAGAAATTCTCAAGATTGCCAAAAAAATTCAAAATTACAGCAAAAGAAATATGTTAAAACAGAGACCAAAAAAGTGCCACAGTATAATAGCATCAGTCAGGAGTATGAAAAACAAAGGGCAGTATAAAAGCAGTGTAGCAAGGCTAATAAGCCTTGGAAAGTTTTTTTTTTTAATCTGAAATACAAATGACATTTTTAAGGATGGCATAACCAAGTAGGGCCTTTTCTCTATAGCCATTTACTGCTCTTCAAGCCATCAAGGCATTTTATTGGAGTATATAGATAGGTACAGAAGCTAACTCAAGGTATACAGACTCAGTTACAGTGGCAATGAGTGCACTGTTGGGAGACCTGAAAGAACAAGTTAGGGATAGATTGTTATGGATTAAAATCTATCTATGTGGTTACTAGGAATCAACAACAACTTTGATTGACCATCAGTCAAAACAGAAGCTAACTTATGATCTGCTAAAATGGGGATGTCTTTATATCTTCCTAAACACATATAAGGTGACTGGGCCTGCAGAGATCAACTTTCACCCTGCCTCATATATTCAGTTACCCAAGATCAATTGTCTAAAATCAGTTGGGTACAAAGCTATCAATTACAGCAATTTAAAAAGAAGCTTCTTTTAAAATGCATCTTCTGTGAAAATCTAGATTTTGTTTCGGCATAAACGTTACAAGTATGAGTATAATCTGGAACAGGTTCAAAGAAGAGCCCTGGGGAGGATCAGTGGACTCAAAAGTAGCAGAGAGATGGAAGGAACTGGGACTGTTTAGCCCTGAGGAGGAAAGACTGAAGAGGGTGTCATGTAGAAGAAACTCCTCCATCTTGCTCCATCATGACTTACAGGGAATAATGAATTTAAGCTAGAGGAGGGAAGCTTGTGATTAAAAGATTTCTTAACAATAAGGACAGCCCAACACTGGAGCCAATATCAAGGGAGTTGTAGGGCTCTCCTTCCCTGGATGTGTTCAAGCACAGAATGGATACTCACTGGTTGTAAAGGCTTTATCTGGATTCCTGCACTGAGCAGAGAGATAGCTTGAGAGTCTAAATGGCAATTTAAGATTTGATGAAATACCAGCTGTATGTCAAATCATGATGCTACATAGAGAAGAGTGCACTATTTTTAATCTCCAATAAGTTGAAGCAACTGAAACTTCTACATTTGTGTATAAAATTAGCAATGTGAGTTAAAATACTCATAACCACTTGTAAGCACAGATTGAAAGCCTAGAAGATAAACCACCAATGTAGCCAGACTGTAGAGTATCCTCAGTGTACCCCAAAATGTCTGTGAGCAATGTCAATCTTCATAAAGTGGTTAGCTGCATCACTCCCATTAAGAGATACTGGTGTCTGTGAACCCGCTATATCTTCAGAAAGAAATTTCTAATAAAAATTACAAAGTCTTTGGCCATATAATAAAGATGAATGTAAAAAATAAAATAAAATGGTTAACACTCTGTGGAAAAGAGTAAAATAATTTAAATGATGCAAACCCTCTAATAGCCATATTAGAATTACAGTTTTAGGATTGCAGCCTGTAGCCTGATTCTGCAAATTTTGCTTAGAAGGAAATGCTACTGAATATATTTACTTCTAAGATGATATCTCTGTGGTGAGATGGGCGGTGACAAATTTGGTAAATAAATAAATAAATAAATAAAATATGCAAAGACTTTTTAGCAAGGTATTCCTCAAAATCAGATTTATTTATACAGAGAATAGAAGTTATTACAACACAGATCACGGTTGCTAACATTAATGTGACATTAATTAGTTCCATGTTTTTTCCCTATAAACAGAATAAGAGAAAGAAATGAAGACAGTAAGTGATATGGACCACAAAAGAAGATTTAATACACCAAAAATTGTGTACTAGATTGTTTAAAAATAATATCCTTTATCTAAATAATCCTATTTGGGAAAGTGCATTTATCCTAAAATGGAGCCATGAAAAGGGTCCTCTTGTGAAATTCTTTAGACAAGCTTCCACCAATGTGGCCACCTCCAGATACGTTAGAGTTCAAGGTGTAGCAGTTAAGGCACCAGGCTAGAAACCTGGAGATTGTGAGGTCCAGTCCCGCCTTAGGCACAAAGCCAGTCACTCTCAGTCCTAGGAAGCAGGCAGTGGCAAACCACTTCTGAAAACTTGCCAAGAAAACTGCAGGGACTAATTCAGGCAATTGCCAGAAGTCAATAATGATTTGCAGGGTGGGGGGGGGGGAAGCCTTTGGCTATCCTGACTAGATGTTACAGATGTTGAAGTCCAGTGATCTGAAGGACACAGCTGAGAAGACCTATTTTAGATAATCATGACTGTATCTTTTAAAACTCACCATGTCTACACCACTCCTTTTTCATTAGAGCACAGTAGTGCCAAAAGAGAAAGCAGTCCTTGAAACAAAGTCTCTTCTTTTAATTTCATGTAATCTACAAATCCCAGCAGGCTGATGTTTTATTGATGACTCTCTAGAGCCTTTTATGAAGTAACTAAATATTTAATGATTTTTTTTTTTTTAAACTGAATTGTTGGGGAACTTGACATAAAGCTCGTATTGGAGAATCAAATTGCAACAGAGTTTAAACTGATTAAATGAATATTTCAAAGGGATAAAATTACTGTACAATTTTAAGAAAATGTAGTTCTAATAAGATTTCCGAAAATAAATATGATATGTGGATAAGATATCCCATCAATGAAAGATAGGTGTTGACATTTTAGCCGCTTTAGATTGTTGCTGCTAATAATCCTAGTGACAGTAGAATACAATTGCTTTATAGTATCAAATTCAACAGGGTGATGCAGAGTGAAAAATAGGGTGAACACAGATTTCCTCTCTATGTCATAGATTCCTATCTCTGTCACATTATACCTCTACAGAACTCAGCTTGTAGGTTTACATTCTATTTTACACCTTAATTCATTTTCCCCATCTACTTCCCCTAGAGAAGCCCCAAACTCTCCCACTAATTGGCATACTTAATGCCTTGCCATATGTAGCTACTGTTCCAAGAATTCCAGATTTCCTCATATATTTCCCAAGAAAATTCTGGACATTTTATCTTCAAATGATTATTTTAGTGCCGGAGTGTCATTACTATATTGGGGACCTTACTAGTTTAGAATATGAATATGCCTAATTTACAATGCTATCCAAACCAAACAAAATTTCACTCAGCTGTTACACAGTGTGATGTGGAATGTAAAATGAAGCTGTATGCTACTGCAGATTATTATTTTAATTTTTGTGTCCTCTTGCCTTAGCTGACTGGGGCTGTTCTCAGGGCTGAGTTGGTTAAGACATGCATAGTAGACTATTAAGACATCTCTGTAGGCTGAACTAGGAAGTTGTGGAGGAGGGAAACCACAAAAGGCAGCAATGCAATACACAATTATGTATTGTAGTTCAAGGAAATACATAGAGATGTCCATGAAGTCACCAGGTGTCCAACCTGATAGAGATTTTTACCTATCTCTGTACTTTGCTACAGCTGTTCATTTTTGCAGAGAAATGAAGATATCCAAAACTCTAAGCCTATTTACAACATTCTTAGGGCACCAGTGAGGATAGCGTACATGTACCCAAACAAATATTTCTCTTGATCAGGTGGTTTATTGGAATATAATCCCTATGGAAAGTGAGCTGGTATCTGCCCAAGGCCTATGAAACAGGTCAGAATATAAACAGGCCATCAAATAAATTCATCTTCTGCTCACATTGGCACATTCTTGGATCATTAAAACATGCTTTATGTTAAAATCTGTACTTATAGTGAATGATACATTCAATAACAAACCCTGGAATATATGTGAATTATGAGAGAGGAAAAAGGTTTGAGGTATTCATTCATCCTGATTCCTGACTTCATGCATTTTCCTTTACGAAAGAGAACTGGGAAATAATTTTGGTTAGCTAGTGACCAAACAACATGAGATCCAATCCAGCCATAATTAGAACTTTTTTTTCCCCTGGTGAAATCTATGAGATTTCAGAATGCTAAACTGTTCACAGGGTTACTGAAATATTTAAAAACATTTGTATCTTCAGTGCAGAAGGAGATGTCATGTTCAACAGAGACTAGTGCTGAAAATAGTAGTTTTTTGTCAATTCTAACCCCCTTCTATCTTCCAATAGCACTTAAGTGCATTTATTTGTATCATGGATGTTATTATATTGTCCTCGACATAAAAGGATGTCATTACCAGAGCTTGAGTAATAAGGTAGTGAGTGTACTTGAACATTTTTTTGAATGGTAAGAAAACTCAGCATAGAGCTTTTGCTTTCTAGATCTCTTAGACATAATATCTACTTCTACCTTTGCTAGGCTGGCACAGATGTCATGAGAAAACCACAAGTCAATTGTTAAGATGAAGTATACTTCTATTTTCTACTTTGTTTGTAGCTACATTTGTGGCTACAATATTTCAACTGTTTGTAATGTTTGTCCACAGCCCTGATGCTCAGTGCAAAAGACGGAATGAAGTATAAGTTAAAAATGATTCATATTGATGTCATGATGAACTCAAGGAAGAGGGGTGACTATTAGGATTGTGTGCATCTTCAAAGAGGTGATTTCATTGAAAGATGTGGAATCAAATCTTTCGATTCCTTTAAAATCCCTTGAATCAAATCTTTAAATCAAATCTCTGAGGTTATTCAAGATGTAGAATCCAAGGAAGTTATTTCAGAGAGATTCAATGGCCTTTCGGGCTTTGCAGAGCCCCAGAGGTGGTCGCAGCTTTCCTTCCAGATGTGGACAAAGCCAGAAGGGACTGGGGGCTGGGTGGTGTGATAGGCTGTCCGATACAAGTAGACTTCTAATTAGTTTTATCACCTCCACAACCCCTGCCTGTCAAAGCATTGGGAGGTGTGTTGTCTTGCTGTTTGTGTCTCTTTCTTCTGATATAATGTCTTTAAGAAGATTTGCTTGAAGGAAGGAGAGAGAGAGAGAGAGAGAGAGAGAGAGAGAGAGAGAGAGATGGAGAGACTTTCCAATTATTCCGCTGCTCTTCTTTAACAATATTTTCCTCGTCTTTCCCCAAATCCCTGTTTACCTTTATCCTTTTTTAACTCTCACTCTATCTCTAGCCTTGTGTCCAATTTGTGTATCCAAATTGTCATTCTTCAACTCTTTCAGTCTTATCTTTCATTTCCCTTTGTTTCTGCCTACCCCAACAAATACACAATCCTTCTGTTTGCCTTCTGGTACTTCACTGTCTCTATCTTGTCTTATATTAAGTCTTCATTGCATGAGTGAGTCTAAGATTGTGTGCCTGCTGCTAGAAAACTGTGCACAATGCAGACTATATCTTTATATCATAGTGTATTATGTACAACATTGTGACAACACCCTCTTCAGAGCCATTTTTATTTATTTTTTTAATAAATTTATATGGCCACTCACCTCATATATATGACTCTGGGTGACTAATAAATAAAACAGTAAAACAATAAAAACAAAATTAAACAAACAAAAAACAGAAATAGCATAAAATAGCAGTTGAGAACACTCATAAACACTCAAACTAACTACAAAATGGGCTCACCCATACTATCAGAGCCCCAGGCTTGATGGTAAAGCCAGGTTTCTGATGCCTTATGAAAGGCTAGCAATTTATGCAAATTCTTGTACAAGTAGCCATAAAACATCATCCCATTCTGCCAAAACAAAACCAAACCAGGAACAGCTGTAGACATTTTGATGTTTTCACATTATAGCATATTGCTGAATCTTTTATCAAATTGAATTACAAATTCTGAATTGATTAAATGGAAGCTCCTTGCCTTGGAAACTCAAATCTGAATCAAATCTTGCCATCTCTGAATTATTAACTGAACTGTGATTCACACACACCCATGCCTATGTCAAAAGCAAAACTAAAGCCACTGAGCTATATCTATGTAATCATTTTATTCAACCAGTTGTATAAATATGTTACACCAAGAGAAAGCCATATGTATTACTCCCCCCACTCCTTTTTTATATTAGCAGATTTTCTTCTGTTTCATCTTTGCCATGAAATTGCATCTATCCTTGCCAAATGCCACAACAAACCCCATAGCCAGTTACAAGAACTTTACATACAGGATAAAGCATTAGTAAGGCAGTAGTTATCAGTCATAGTGTGAAACAAAACAAGCTGTGCTGATGAAGAATGTTTGGAGGGAGAGAACTGTGCAGCTTCATTTCAGAACAAAGTAATTGTTTTGTACAGCTGCATTTTACCCTTCTCTCCATTGACTTCAAACACTTGGGAGCTTTTTTGGAGCCCATATGCTAGGCAAGTCTCCACACCCTAACTTATTCCTATCTTTTATAGCATGACAAAGTATTCAGAATGATATTAGAGTGGAATGGATGAGCGAGATGGGTGATATAAAAATGATTTCAACCCGCATGTAATAAACCTTTAGTACTTACAGCTGTCCTCTTCTTCGGTGATACATTTCACAACATAACAGGCGTAGATGAATCCTGCCAGCTTAAACAAAATGGGACAATATTAGATGTGCAGTCAAAGTGGTTATCAGGCTTGGAAGTGGGGCGTGCCTACAAGACAAAAGCTATCTTCCCCCCATTTTGTTAGGAAAATGGCAAATATTTAAAACAATTACATATTTCTAGCAATAATAATCTGCACAGGACAGGACAACCCGTAATGGCGTCAGGATCTACTGCAATGCTGGGTTTGTGAATTTTGAAAATGTTGATTTTCCTTAATTTACCAATGTATTCTTGTCACTCAGGAATAAATATAAATTGGTGCATAAGAATGCCTCCTGCTGTTTCCCTGAAGGCTTGCCACACAAGCAAAGGTCAATAGTATGCTTCTTACAACACTCCTACAAGCTGAAAGATAGCCACTCAGATCTAAGGAAAAGGATGGACAAAACACTTTTCTGTAGGGCAATCTGTTCCCTCTTGCTCTAACCATCCATTCAGATGTGCATTCCAGATGAGGAGAAAAAGAAGATGCCTTTAAAGAGACGCCTCTGTTTATAAATACAACAAAAAGCTAGCAAAATAAGAAGTGAGACAGATGCTTTCCAGATTACTAGCCTCCCATTCCACTAGCATTCATAGACCACTCTTAAACAAGCCTATAGGTCCTCTTTACCTTAAGAGAAATCTATATCATATTCACGGTGCTACCCTTGTGAGCACAGCTCTTTTTTACGCTAGAACTTGCAGAGAGTAGCAGCATTCTCTATTGTTGCTTCCAAGGTAGCTGTTAACAGAGCTGTTCAACCCCAGCACTTCCAAGGCCACGAACATGGACCCCCTTGGCAAAAGAACTCCGACTAGTGGGGTCCAGAAGGCGGGCCTTCTCTGCGGTAGCCCCTGCCCTTTGGAACATCTTGTCCGTGGAGGTGAGACAGGCCCCCTCACTCCCGGCCTTTTGGAGGGACTTGAAGACCTGGCTCTGCCATCTGGCCTGGGGCAGGGAGGGAGGTCATCAAATGTGGGGTTGGCTAGCCCCCTAGAGGCCTGGTGTTGCTTCCATCAGCCTCCTGGATTTTTTCCCTATTATTTTTGTAAACGTGTCCTGTTATAAATTTTAATTGTATATTTATTTATTGTTTTAATATGTTGTGAGACGCCCAGAGTCCCCCATTGGGGGGAGATGGGCGGGGACAAGTTTAATAAATAAATAAATAAATAAATAAATACACACACACACACACACACACACACACATATATATATATATATATATATATATATATATATGAAAATTAAGTAAGTGATGTCATCTTTGTCATTTGTCTGGTGGTCAGCAAAAACAACAGCAAAATCCCTGTATTAATATTGTACACAATGTAAATGAGTGTCCCTTGACATGGCAGGTACAAGGCTACCCTGCTCTAGTTATCAAATCTCCAGTGCAGAAGCTGCAGTAATAATCTAGTGCAGTGTTTTTCAGACTTGGCAACTTTAAGATGCGTGGACTTCAACACCCAGAATTCCACAGGCAGCATGCTGGTTTGGGAATTCTGGGAGTTAAAGTCCACACATCTTAAAGTTGCCAAGTTTGAAAAAATACTGATCTAGTGACTTTGCTACAAGAGTCCAGGGAGCTATGGCACTAAACCTAAACCTGAAAGGGTGGGGTGGATACAGGAAGACTAGCTGTAAAAATGCGCATGCAAAGACCATAAAGTTGACAGATTCATGAAGAAGATGCTCAGTCTTGGAATTGGTAGGGAGAATCTTATTACAGTTGTTGCATTTGCCCCGGTTTCAGAAGGAAATGCAATGGTTAAATGGGATAGAGATGGGCAGCATTATGTGAAATTCCTCCTATGGACATGCTGAGGTCACCAACAGGAATAGATAGCCTATCCTCCCACTAGCCCTACAGCTAAAAAGTAACTAAATACACAGATTCAGAACAAAATATTTTTAAAAGTGTATTTTTTTTAAAAAAAAGCTGCTCCACCATCTCTTATCTGGTGATTTAACAGTGAGATAATTACAGTTCTGTGTTAAATTATTACAGTAAACTTGGCAACCAAAGTCATGCCCTTAGCACCTTTTCCCTGAATGATATGCATTAAGTCTGCACTCTTCCTCCAATACTTCAGCATTATTTGAAACAGTTTTGGACTTCTGTTGGAAAGGCACAAGAATTTAATAGCAGATTTGGGAACTTGGCATGCAGGACAAAGGGAAGGTGAAAGAGCATGTGTATGAAGGAAAAACTACACAAAACAATGTTTTGGAAATTATCCCAGACTTCATTTGCCATTGCAAGATTTTCGTGTAAATGAAAGGAAGGGGGAGGGGTGGGGGTCAGCAAAAGCTTGGCTATAAAGCTTTGCTTCACGTATTACCAGGGAAAATGTTATTCCTTACAACTGAAAGATTCTATTGATCCCTTCTTTGGTGTTCAGTGTTCACTGAGATCAGAACTCATAAACTAGGAAGTTATTTTTTTTCCTGGCACACCCGTTTCTTTGTAGTAAAAATAGGTAATATTCATTAAGCTTCTATCATGGGGCGAGCATACTGACAGTTCAAGACACCAGAGTCTTGAATGTTCAAATGAGCGTTAGAGAAACAGGAGTTCTTTAATTCCCTTTAATGGTGAGAAGGTTTCTCAAGAGCAAGAAGGGTGAGTGTCTTGTGCTTCCCTTTACATCAGGATGGGTCCTATGCCTGCTCTTTTGGAGCTACACTCATGAATCAGAATACTAGATCCAGCTGATCATTTTAACAGCGGATGGTAGGAAAAATGTATTTTCTTCATAGGTCACCAGCTGAGCTCTGCAGAGCAGGACTTCCCAACCAGCACACGGAGACTCTCTGCTGTGCTTTAGCACAGCTTGTCAAGCAGGCCTCGGAATGGAGCCAATTATAACTGTTCACTGAACCATCTCTTTCATCACAATTTCCCAGCTGGTGATCAGCCCTAGATGGGTGTTCAGTGGCCAGTCTGCCGAGCTAGACACTTTCTGACCTTTGGACCGCTATGGAGAAAATGTTTGTGTCTTTCTGCTCTCTTTTTAAGCTAGCCATTGGGAAGAATAGCAAATTAGCACAGATGTGCAGTGGAAGTGGGTAGAAGGAATCCCTGAAGTAAATTGGTTGAACAATTTGAGGAATCCTGTTGAATACTTTGAGTAATTATTTTAATTACGTATATCATCTAATAGGAGGTACAGGACACACTGCGTTCTTACAGCAAACCTGAAATTCAATACAATTCTTAGGTTTCTATCTATGTATATCCAAGAGTTGACTAAACCAAACTATAATAGTAAAAACTATAGTAATAAAAAGGATTAGGATAAACTGTAGTAGAATATTATTGTATCTCATGAAGAAAAGGTTTTTTTCTTTTTGGTGTCCTTGACTTTTGGTGACCTGGGATTACATAGACTCATTCATGTAGTTTTCTTAGCAACAATGTGGAAGTAGTTTGCTACTGCCTTCTGGAATGTTTCTTAATTTCTCAGTCTAACTTACAGTTCCTATATCTCCTGGTAGCTTCCTATCTAACTTTCTTAGCTTTGGGGGATCTGCAAATTTAATGTCCTGCTCTGTCATTAAACAATTTAGCTGATATCAAATATGTTTTACAGAGTATATATTTGGATAACTGTTTCCAGAAGGTGGTGCTGAAGGATTATTATTCTGCTTCATGGCAATTGCATTGTGAAGTCCCTCAGGGCTCCATTTTATTCCCTATGCTTTTTAACATCTACATGAAACAGCTGGGAGAGGTCATCCTGGGATGTGGGCTGAGATGCCATTGATATGCGAAAGACACCCAGGTATACCACTCCTTTTCATCTAACGCAGGTGAAGTGGTTGGCTTCTGAACCAATGCTGGGGCAAGGGTCAAAGACTGGATGAGAGCCAATAAAGTGAGATTTAATACAGACAAAACAGAAATAGTGTTTGTGGGTGGCTGCCCTACAGGGGTCTGCACTTGCCCTAAAGAAGCAGCTTGAAGGTGCTCCTAGATCCATCACTGTCACTAGAGGTCCAGACGGCTTCGGTGGCATGGAGTGCTTTTCACCACCATTACTTCAGCTTCTTTACCAACTGCAACCTTATCTGGACAGAGACAGCTTCATAACAGTAATTCATACTCTGATAATTCTCTGGCTAGATTATTGGAATGCATTATACGTGGAGCTGAAGTGGTCCAGAAACTCCAGTTAGTTCAAAATAGAGTAGCTAGACTGTTCATTAGGACTGGCCAATATTAATATATTAAGCCAGTATTTCACCCACCTACACTGCTGCCAGTCCATTTCCAGATCCAATTCAAAGTAATGTTTTTGACATTTAAAGCCCTAAATTACTTATGACCAGGTTACCTGAAAAAGCACTTTCTCCCATGTGTATCTACCTGGACCTTAAGTTCTTCTAATGAGGCATTCCTCCAGGTGCTTCCACCAAAGGAGGTGGGTTGGGTATCTAACGGGGGGGGGGGGGAGCTTTTTTGTGGTGCTACCCCATTTATGGAATTCCCTACCCAGAGAAGCTTGACTGGTGTCCAGATTAGAATAATTTCAGCACCAGATTTTCCCAATTTTTAAATGTCTTTTAAGCATATTTTAATTTGCATTTTAGATTTTGAATGATCACCTTGCTATTGCGTAGTTTGTATAGTGTTTTCATTTTACTTTTTGTTTGATTTTATTGCATATGTTTTTATTCAAACTGTATCTCTGAGTGTGTTTTATTGTAAACTGCCCAGAGTTTCCACTATTACAAGGTTTAAATAAATGTTAATAAATAAATATCTCATAAACTCTATCTGCATATCTTGCCTTATCTAAAGAATATGCCACTTGAATTTTATGAGCATACAAGTAGGTGGAGGAAATATACCAGGTATCCATCTGCCATCTATGTTAATATTACAAAGGACTGGCATGAAATCAGTTTTGAGGCATGAAATGCAATAGCATGCTTCTGGCAAAGTAGGCCATTTGTCTAATTTAACTTTTACTAAGATCTTTTAATACCAGACTGATTAGAAACATATTGTTCGCTATTTGGATGTTTATCAGATGGTGGCCACCGAAGAAGGACTGTATATTGGAAAACTAGCCCAAACTGGCAGCATATGATGTGCTGTACTTTCAAAAGTAGTAGCTATGGGATAAGACAAAAAGTGCTCTTATGCCTTGGAAAGGGGTGTGATCCCAAGCCAATGATTGGGCTTTTTGCAAGGCCTCAAAATGATTAAAAGTGTAAAGATATTGATTCTAAATTTATTTGGTGGAGATGACTTTGATCTAAGTAACGATGAATGACTTGCCATTTACACTTGCTAAACTACTGCTGTTAATAAGGACTGCTCTGCGGTTGTTTTTTGCTAATGTTTGGCACATCTTATGGACTCCTCTGGCTCTGCTGATTTGGAGACTGAAGTAAAGAACTTAATGGATTCTTGGCCTGAAGTTCAAGAGGCAACAGGCCGTCAGTCACCTGTGAGTGATGGGTCTGACTCAGCCCAGCTGGCTGCTGATTCTGGTGGTAAGAAGAGTGAGCAACAACGATTGGCATGAGACTTTGATGGAAAGGGACATTAACTTCTCTGATTAAGCACAGCCAGGAACTCTGCCTACACAACAGTGAATTCCAGATCCTCCCTTTATTGGAAACTACATTGTGCCTCTGATGTGCTGTTCCAAGTACTGCCTCTTTGCCCTGTGATCAGACATTTGGCTTGACTTTCAGACTGACTCAACTTATGGATTGTCTTGAACTATTATCATGGCTTTCCTGTCTCTAAACCCTCTTGGCTAGGTTGCAGCACTAGGCATAATTACAAGGCAAGCAAACTCTTCAGATCTTGTTGCTCTCTAAATAAATAGCCAGCCTTTGTCTCTGTCTCAAGATTTATAACCTGCTGATAAAAGCTCTCAAATGTTTCATTGTTCGGCTTGCTGTCTGCATCAGTCTAAGGTTTACATAACACTACATTACATAATTCTACCACTGTAGCTGTGTCCTAATTGGAAGTCTGTGTTGAAATCTGTTCTTACTGGAGTACATCTGATCATGCGTGAATTAAATAAAAGGCTCAGCCTTTTGTCATGGGCTAAAGTCTGAAAATTTCTCAGTAGGACAGAAAATGAGACCACTTTGTCCATGATAACTGCAATTTCTAACTATGCTTTTTATTTATTGTTGGTTGCACAGTCAGCCAGATGTTTGGACTGGATTTGGCATTTTTATCCACCTATCGAGTCCTTCCCAGCCAGATAGGTTTTTTGATGGTGTTAAAGGTATCATTGCAGGATGTAAGCTGTTCCAAGTAAAGCTGCCTTTTGCAACTGACTGATGGTGATTTTGTCAATGCCGATGGTCTTCAGTAGTGCTCCAGATGTTTTGGGATTGCACCCAAGGCGCCTATAACTATTGGTACTATCTTTGCTTTCTTTTGCCATGGTTGTTCTACTTCTATTTGCAGGTCTTTATATTTTGTGATCTTCTCCAGTTCTTTCTCTTCTGTACTGCTGTCTCCAGGTATTGCAGTGTCCACTATCCAGACTTTTTGTCTTTCTTATCAACAATTGTTAAGTCTGGGGTGTTGTGTGGCAGGTGCTTGTCTGTTTGAATTCTAACATCCTAGAGCACTTTAGCTTCTTCATTTTCTATTACTTTGTCTGTTTTGTGGTCCCACCGGTTCTTGCTTGCAGGCAAGTGGCATTTCTTACAGATATTCCAGTGCACCATTGTTGCTACTTTGTTATGCCGTTGTTTGTAGTCAGTCTGTGTGATCTTCTTGCAGCAGCTAACTAGGTGGTTGGTCCACTGTTTCTTCAGCTTCTTTGCAGAGGTGGCATTTGCTGTCTGTTGCTGTCTTCTCAATTCTGGCTTTGTATGCATTTGTTCTTAAGGCTTGGTCTTGTGCAGCCACAGTTAGCCCCTCCATCTCTTTCTTCAGCTTTCCTGCTCTTAGCCATTGCCAGGTCTTGTTGTTATCTGCTTTGCCTGCTAGTTTTTTTTGTGTACTGGTCATGTAATACTTTGCCTTGCCATGTCTTCTTTTTATTCTTCATTTGGTCTTTCTTATAGGCCAGTTTGGTCTCTTTGGTATTCAGTAAGCCTTCATGGTGTAGTAGCATCTTCTTCACTGTCCTTCAGATATTCTTCCAATGCCCTTTTTTTTCTTCAACTGTCTGGTGTACTTGCAACATTCCATGCACACCTATGCTCCTTGGAAAGTAGAGTCCATCAACATTACTGCATGGCTGAAGGGCATGATTCATTGTCCTTATTTTACTGGTGTTCCTATCCAGGGCTTTTAGTTCAGCTTGAGTCCAGTCCATTATTCCAGCTGTATATCTAATGACTGGAATTACCCAGGTGTTAATTGCCTTGATGGTATTTCTGCCACTGAATTTGGACTTTAAGATCTTCTTCTTCTTCACTCTTCTGATGTATTCACTACTAACCTTCTTCTTGATTTCTGTGTGCTTGATGTTGATATCATCATCATCATCATCATCATCATCATCATCATCATCATCATCATCATCTATATAGCTCTATTGTTCTCCCATGTCTGCTTGCGAACAATTGCTGGTTCCTATTTTAAGACGTAATTGAAGAATGTCTAATAATTGCATTTTTTTGATCTTCTGTTCCAGTAATTTGTACCAGTCTTGATTAGGCTGTTAAAAACACTTGCTGGCTTAAAACAAACTCAGAAAAAGTTCTGTGCCAACCTCAGAAGCTTATCACTTGGATTTTCTTTTTTTTCCCCATGATCAGACCAGGCAGAGCAAGGTGGGCAGTTTCTGACATTGGCAGAAGACTAGAGAGCAGGACTAAACAATCACTTCTCAAAATGGAAAGTTGTAATCTATACTAAATTGTTTAGCTGATTAGAATGTAAATCATGGTCAGAGGTGAGCATTAAAATGGCAACCTCCCCCCCCATCCTAATTTCTTATATACATGTATGATTGTAAGGATCCTAAGATTATAAGTCATACATGTATTTTTCACACAATGCAGTGTGAAAAAAATGAATACTATATTGGGGGTTATTTGGAAGGATGTTATAGTTTTGTTATCAGATACACAGGAGATCATAGTACAATATGTCCCATCTGTAAGCTGGCAATTCCCTTCTTCAGGCTTGTACCATTTCATTCTACTATGGCTATGTTAATACGGTAGCAGCTATATCAACTGTTGTTCGCTATTCCATGTCCTTATTTATTCTAGACTTTTTGGTTTTTAGTATGTTAAGCATGGAATTCACCTTCTTCTAGAGGGTCAAATTCCACATTGCATCAGAGACGTGCAATTTTTGTTTATATTTTTTCCCCAACAGCAGCTGTAGGGTCTCAATTAAGATTGGAACAAAATGCTTTTTAAAATTTTAAAATTCTTCCTTGCTCCATGCTGTTTTCCTGCTGAAAATTCTGTTACAAATTATAGGGCAGGGAGAGAGTACTGTATGGATATGTTATAAATCCTATGGCCCCAATTCCTCTGCCCATAGCTGCTTTTTGAAAATATATATATATATATACACACACAAACCACAGAATTCCTCTGTATTGTCTAATTTGATCCTGGAGTTATCTTAATGCCTAAGCATCATATAGGACTAAGATGAACATGCAGACTTGATGAATAAAATAACAAGAAAACAATGTTATTTTTCATGAAGAAATTAGCATTTCAGAGATCAGCTCCCAGGTGAAAATTTTCAAGTTTCCCAAATACAGACTTGCTTTTTGTTTTCAGATAGTAACTTTTACATATACAGGTAAAGCTTTTAAGGAAGACAGGGAGGGAAAAAAAGATATGAAGCAACATGGAACCTTGTTGTAGCTTTTGTCATTGTCAGCATGTCATCTCTGCCATATTCTGCTATTTTCTTTACATGGCTAAAAGGTGGAAGGTATTTGTCCTATGTATGGGCTTCTCTTTCCCTCCATGTTAATCACTGAATTGAACAGTTCAGGATTTCTAAAGGAGACCTAAAAACACAGAGAGTGTTCTTATTAAAAGACTTTCTCACTTTGTGTAAAAATATCAAAAGTGAAGAAGTTATTAACTCCTTTTTTCCCCCGATACACCATAGGAAACTTATCAAAACAAAAATTCTACAATTCAGCTGATTTTTGTTAAGTATTGACATCAGTGCTTCATTTTATTGTGATTCGGCTCCATGATGTTGCTCCATAGTAAAATGCAACATGGTTTTATCACAGTTATGTGGTTTGTTTTTCAATTCGCTGGACTGCCTTAGCAAAAAAGATGGGAACACTTTCCCTCTCAGAACCAACTTTCATAATGGAAAATGGACTTTTACAGATAGACATTGAATGCATTTCTCCAATATCATCAATATGTAAACTAATTTCTAAATAAATCTCTACATCTCCAGAATTTGTTTCATTGAAGTGTGGATTTTTTTAAAAACATTATCTTACACAAGCTCTTTCTCTATAATAAGTAGTCCAAATATAACAACAGGCACTCAGTTGCCTTTCCCAGAGGAGGTGATTAAGGATGATTTGAGAACAGGTAGCACAAAGTGACTTTGGTTGTCTGATGTGTGGCCTAGCCATCCCCTCCCATATCTTTTAAAGTTGTCTTAGCCTCTGTACAAAAGGAAAGGTTGACACTTTCTTCTCCATTTCTTGCATTTTCTTTTCTTTACTGCCCCCTCCCCTCAGATTGGTGGCATGATTGACATCAGCCTCATTGCAGACAGATTGGGAGGAGCACTTACTCAAGTTCTCCCTCTATTTTGGCAGGATCTCTCTGTGGCAGTTTCTCAAACTTGGCAATTTTAAGATGCGTGGACTTCAACTTCCAGAATTCCCAGGTAGCATGCTGGCTGGGGAATTCTGGGAATTGAAGTCCACACATCTTAAAATTGCCAAGATTGAGAAACCCTGCTCTACGGAGTTGTCACAGTCTTAGGAGGCAGGAGAATCAACTAACTCCACAGTAAGTAGTTTACATATGATGGGAGAATTTAATGGGGGAGTTTAACTTGAATAAGACCAGGTCTGTTTAGGCCTAAACATAACCCCTCTGGGTTAGTTATATGAATTACTGGTTTGAGTTTAAAAAGTTTGCTCAATATGCTAACACTCCATCCATGACTCAGTTAAGTATTGCACAAACAGGGCTAGTATATATTATGTATCTACAATCTTTTCCCTGAAAATGAGTATTTCAGTAGAGCAGGCCTTCAAATGGATTTGTATATTATATCATAAGTTCTGAGGTACCTTTCAGAATCTGATAAAAAAAAATGGCACCATTAGAAAGGAGATAATGAGTCTTCAGGGGATGGTGGAGAGGAGGACCCTAGCTTTGCCTTAGAGAATTACTCTCAAGGTAGAAACGCTGCCATGGAAACGTTTCTTATTTTGAGAGTTTTTCTGAAACCTCTGCTCCTCTGGTGGAGACTGTAATGATTAGAAGCAATGGAGTAAAGCATTCTGTCAAGATTCAATCTATATCTTCCCAGCTTTAAGAGTATCCAGATTTATTGAAAGAAAAGCTTGGTTAGTTATATCTGGGGCAGAGAAGTGGAACAAGTAATTCCATTCAGATGCACCAAACAATTTCTCTTCCTTTCTGTTCCTCACCCATCTCTCCACCCACACCCAATATCCTTCTCCTTCATACTCATTTAAGACAGAAATGTATGCCTGGAATGAGATGAAGAACCTCCAATAGGAGGCATAGTTAATGCCATAGGAAACACCTAACCTTAGACCTGGGGTTGGCAATGTGAGGGCATGGCACACAAATTTCCTCACCCAACTGCATGCCACTGCCTAGGTTAGCAAGGCCTTGTTATAATTTATATATCATAAGGCTTTTTCAAAACAGAAAGCTGGATTTTTTTCCAAGTGAGCCACTAGCATGTTTTCTACAGCAGGCTCAGCCACCAAAGAACAGAAAAAAGAAGAGGAGGAAGCAAAGAAAGAAGGGAGGAAAGACCTCTTTTCCCAGTTAGGAGGGCTGGGGAGGGTACTGTTAATCCTGGCTACAAACTGGAAGAGGCAGGGGAACTCTGCAAGATCAAAGCAGGGAAGGTTCATGCAGATCTTAACTGGAGACTCGATAGGGTATGAGAAGGCTGCATAGAGTTTGGACAGGCTGCTGGTGCCATTGCAGGGAAATTGGGAAGGAGCTGTAAGATCTGTCTGGAGGGTTGGCAGGAAAAGCAAAGAAAAGCTAGTCCCTGGCCAGTCTGGGAAAGAGCAACCTGGAGCTGGGAGAGGCAGAGTTAGGAGAGAGGAAATGCAAGCAACCAGATTCAGGTGAGAAAAGATGGCATCTCCAGGCCTCTTTCATAGCTTCTACTCTTGTCAGAAGCATAAACATATTCTGATGGAAGAAGTGGACGAGGATATGGCACCCTCCTTTATACCACAGCATAGTGTCTTTTTATGTTGCCACCTCAGGGATTATAGGGATTATAGCAGTTCCACACCTTTTGGTATTTAGGAAGTCCATTAAAGCCTGGTTGTTCCAGAAAACCTTTGGAGACTGAAGTGGCTATGTCCCCCTGCAGCCTGAGATTGTTTATATTGACAGTGTTTCCTCAGTGAGGAATGCATGACTGTTAGGGATTTTTTTTAACCCTTGTTATGAATAGGGAGTATATTCCACTTAGAATTGTTTGCAATTTATAAACCAGAATTGGAGAAAAGAAGAAAAACAATTTAACAACAATGTTCAACTAAATGTGCTGAAAATAAAAGCGTATGGTTTTCAGGTTGCACCTACGATATAAATTGTGTGCAGCTGAGAACTGCTTCAACTTTAGAAAGTATCAAACCCCTATGCATGAGTCAAACAACCACTGCCAGTCCTAGTTCTCTTGTTTATAATCTAAAGGGCTGGATTCCCTTCCACACAATTCTTAGTGGACAGAACAAGTACCAAAGGCAGCAACTACAGATTGTTATTCTGCATTTGCAGGATCTCTGCCATGATTGCTGTGCAAATAATTAAAAACTATGGAAATCTTTTATATATATATATATATATATATATATATATAGAGAGAGAGAGAGAGAGAGAGAGAGAGAGAGAGAGAGAGAGAGAGAGAGAGAATGAGAATGTTATAAGTTTTCTTGAATATAGATGTCAGTATACACATAGAGTTACCAAGGTCATCAACGTCTGCGATAGTACTAAAATAAAAATTAGTATTGATCAAAACACTGTCTACCTGCTTCCCTTGACCCTCTTTATGGAGACAAATTGTTTTCATACACTGAAAATACCATCTGATTTGGGGAGGGAGGGGCAGGCTCTATATGAAAGCACATAATTCTTATATATGCTTTTATTTCCTGTTAATGCTCAAACACTAGATCGATCATCAAAAGCAAGTAACGTAAGATAGTCAAGTCTAAACAGTGAGGCGAGGAAAAGAGAACCTGAACAAATTGAGGAGGTTAGTTGAAGGAGGCAAAGAAGAGGATGCTGTGGAAAGTACAGATGAATTACAATGAGAATCTGGAACCAAAATGGCTGGCCCCTTATTGAATGATATTTATTTCCTTTAAAAAATGCTCCTTGAGGCCACTTTAAAAGGAAAAGTGAAAAGCCAAGACAAGCTTGCTAGCAGAAAACAAGACAACAAAACACCAAACCAGAGCTCCACAAAAGCTTTTCCTAGCTTTAAGCTGCAGTATGTAGTAAGACTCCTTCAGGATCAATACCTGGTCATGCACATCCTGAGAACACAATGAGCTTGCAATACCTTGCCAATGTAACACCAAAAAAACAAAAACAACCCCCCCCCAAATTCTTACTAATCATAGGAGACTGGAATGCTAAAGTTGGAAGTAAAATAGCATCTCATATAATGAAAAATAATGGCCTCTGTACATGAAATGAAGCAGGAAACAGATTAAAAGAGTTCTGCCAAGAAAGCTCAAGGTTTATAGCAAATACCTTCTTCCAGCAATCTAAAAGATGGCTTTACACATGGACATCACTGGATGGACATCATTAAAATCAAACTGACTACAGTACGTACTCTGCAAGCAAGCACAAGATCTTGTACTGGTTGCAGCTCAGATGACAAGTTCCTTCTTGAAAAATTACAGGTTAAACTAAACAATCAAATAATCGGTCCAACAAGATATGACTTAACCAATACCCCATGTGATTATTCAGCAAAGATTAATAATAGGTTTAATGGATTAGAGTTGAAAAACAGAATGCCTGAAGAAGCCTGGACTGAAACTCATGATATCATTAAAAAAGAAGAAAATCCTGAAGTGCAAAAAGCAAAAGATGAAATGATTGTCTGATGACATTAAACATAGTTAAAGAAAGATAGAAAGCAAAAGGCAAGAAAGATGAAAAATTGTCCAACCGAACACAAAGTTCCAGAAACAAGCAGAACAACAAGTAAAGAGAAGGAATTATATCTAAATAAACAGTGCAAAAAAAAATAATAATTGAGGATAGCAATCAAAACGTAAGGGATATGGAGCAACTAAATGGTTCAAAATTGGAAAAGGAATTGGTTAAGATTGTGTATTGTCCCTTCACTTATTTAACTTATACACAGACTCTAGCATGAGAAATGCTGGACTAGTAGCAATTTGAAATAAAAGTGCTCGGAGAAACATTAACAACCTTAAATATGCTGATTACATCACTTTGATGGTTGAAAGTGAGGAAAGGATCTGTTGATGAAAGTGAAAGAAGAAAGTGTGAATGCTGGTCTGCTGGCCAGTATTAAAACACACACACACACACACAGACACACACCTGATTATGTTAACAGATAATGCCAACCCAATGCAAATCAATGAAATTTGAACGAATGGCAGACTTTTTCTCCTTAGGCTTAGGATAGGAAAAAGGCTATCCTATTTTCAAGGATAGTGATTATCCATGAAATTACTGGAGTCTGAATGATTCTGTATATGCATGTGAGCATTCTTGAAAGCAGGACTCTGACCTGAGCAATGAGTACTGAAGGTTTCACAATTACAACAGGAAGAAGAATTATTTACAGAAAATACATTATATAAATAGGCAAAGCTAGCTAGCTACATCCTATGATAAAGAGAGTTGAAGGACCATGTGCTTTGTGTCTGTATGTTTTTTTCTTGGGAAAAAGGCAAAAGGTAGTGAGCTCAGATAAGCTGACCCTCATATGAAATTTTCACATGTTTTGGACTTCTAGGGAAGAAATGGTGGACTGAAGATGGCTCTGCTAAAAGCAGAACCAATGACCGCAACAGAATGGAGAGCCAGCCAGTGGACCGACTCTTCATAATTCCTCTCTGGACAATAAGAGGAGACTTGAGATTGCTCACAAGTGCTCCAGAGAGTTGCTCTGGTGAGTTTAGGGCTCTGGGAGATGAGAAAATAGCCATCTTGCTCAAACCACAGTCAGCACCTTCAAAAGGACATGGGGTTTGCATACTTCTTTTCTAATCACTTTTGGAAATTGCTTGTTAACTGCTTTTCAGTTATTAGGAACCTTTGGAATGATAAGTCTGAAAACACCAGGTGAGTTTCCTTCAGTCCTTAGTGAAAGAAGTTTTAAATAAAAGTTTAAAGATTAAAAAAAATTTTTTTTTTTGGAATAAACAGCAAAAGGGTGATTAGAACTTTGATTGTGGAAAGTTACAAACAGACTAGTCCAGATGGATTTTATTATAAACTGTATTATAAAATAAAATTTTGGAATTAATTATAAGAATCCTGCCCATGGGAAAATGCTTTTGTTTTGAATTCTTTTTAAAAAAATGTTAGGATGGGACTTTCCAAGACAGAATGAACTGAAAGTGATTTAAAAATGATAGGCTACAAGAATGATATAGAAAAGGATGCTACATTGGACGTACAAAAGAAACTGGCTGATGTCTTAATATTTAAAAGGGATATACAAATAACAAAGCAAGAGAGTGACTAGGATAATTTTCCTATACTGGATTTACAAAAGAGGCTTGCTACAACTTTGAAGAATTTTGTGAGAAGGGACAAAGAAAAAAATAAAAAAGAAATCAAATTCTAGTACATTATTTGAAGGGGCTAAAGATCAAGATCGTTAAAAGTAAAAGAAAGGAATATAAAGTTGCTTTATTTGATCAAGGTTAAAATAGCTATATTGTTATCTCTGGTAACCCTTAATGGGTTTTTGCTGATCAGGACTGAAATGATGAGGTTTTAAGGATTTGTTTATAGATGAGATATGGGAAGAAGAGATCATTTGTTGTATTTTACGAGAAGGTGATAAATTACTAAAATTGTTTATACTTGTGATGAAGGTTTTTTTTTTTCATTATTTATAAATTTCTTTTCTTTTTCTTTATTATATTGTTTTTTCTTTTGTTTTTTCTATTTTTTCTGCACCTTCTATTTTTATTTTTATTCTTTTATTTTTGTTTAGTTTGTTTTAGTTTTTTTAAAGTGTAATTTTTAATAAAATTAGTTTTAAAAAAAGAAATTGTATGTTTTAATTTTCACAATTGGTTTATCCATGGGTGGCACATTTTTCATGGTATTTTGGTTAAAAAATTGAGGGTCAGCTTATCTGTGGATGGGCCTATACACAAGTGAAAAAGCATTATGGTATATACTCACAGATAAGCCCATCCATGGATAAGCTGAACACATTTGGGGGGTAAATTTTGGCATATACTTATCTGCAGATATATATGGTAAAGAAAGTTCTGCTTCTTAGAAGAAAGACTGTAAGAAATATGGACAAAATATTAAAGTGGAACGATCTCATAGTGATAATAAAGTTATGTACTGTCAAACCCATTCATGGTCTTCCTAGTTGCAACATATGTCTATGAAACCTGAATCATCATTTCTAAATGAAGAAAAACTGATGCCTTTGAACTGTAGTGCTGGAAAAAATGTTAAGGAAACCTTGGGCTGAAAAATAATTCAGCACTACATGAAGTGAAAACCAGACTGATCACTGGTCTAATAAAACTAGAGCTGAACTTTTCACATAAAATGAAGGCAAGAGTCACTGGAGGAAAGGCTGTTGCTTGGAAAAATGGAAGACAACTGAAAAAGACTTTGACAGAAGACAGGATGGTTAGATACTGTCACTGATGACAAAAGCATGAGTTTATGTGAACTCAAAGAAGCGGTTACTGACAGACAGGTCTAGTGAAATGTTGTCCATTGGGTCACAATGAGTTGGAAGCGACTGAAGAACAACATAACATACAGTAGGACAGCTCATAGTGGTGGTATCTTTCAGTTGTTCCCCAGGTAGTGCGAAGCTGGTCTGTCACAATTATGGCACTGGCAGTAAATTCAGAAAATAAAAAATGCAAATAGTTACAACAAAACCTTATGGAATTAACCTCTTGTTCTAACACAGTCTTATACATGGTGTTTTACTTTTAACTCTGTTTCCCAGTTGCCAAATTATTCTGGTGAGAATAATCTCCTGTCCTCTGGGATTGCTGGTCATTATTTGCTCACTTTTATGAAGTAACTATAAAACATCACAATCAAATAGTTCCTTTAGTGCTTTTCCCCAGTTCTTCAGGTTCTTTGGGAGTTCAGTAATCTGCCTTTTTGGGGGAGAAGGAATAGCTCTGTAAATGCTGATTATCTTAGAACTATTTTTCCATTTTTTAAAAAAGCACTGTTTTGTTTTGACATGCAAGCTGTGGTTGAGTCTAACTAGAAATTGTTTGATGCAGCTTCATCATCAAATTTTTAGCCATATACTTAAAATATATATTTAATTAGTAATAAAACACTTCCTCGCCTATATTATATGATTTCTTTTAAAAAAGTCATTTTCAAAAGAAACACTTTAGCATACATGGCTATGCACAAAAAAATATTTGTCACAGTAGTCTATGGATAGTAGACAGGCTATAAATATTTTAAATAGATAAATAAAACATAAACCAAGCACTTACACTAACTGAACTACAGAAAGTCAGAGGCTGCCACTAGCTTATAGTTTAATTAGTCCAAAAATACATGATTCAGATTGTGGAAGACTTAAAATAAGCACAAATGGAGCCACCTTTTTATGGCTAAAAACTTCCGCCAACATGGATTTGAGATTCTAGCACGGTGCAGAGGTTAGGCTATAGAAATAGAACTAGGAAGAGTCAGGTACAACTCCAGACTTAACCAAAGAAGCTTACTGTGTCACCCTTGTGATCTTTCAACCCCAAGAACTCCACAGGACTATTGTGGTTAAAAACAGAGGAGGGAGTGTTTATGAATAGGTAGTCCTCGCTTAGTGACCACTCATTCAGTGACTGCTTGAAGTTACGACAGCACTGAATGAAGAGACTTACAACCAATCCTTGAAGTTGTGGCTGCTGCAGCATACCCACAGTCACATGATTGCAGTTCGGGTGCCTGGCAACCAGCACACATTTACAACAGTCACAGCATCCTGCAGTCACATGATTGCCATTTGTAACCTTCACTGCCAGCTTCCGACAATGGGGAATCTGGCAGGAAGTTGCAAGTCGCGGTCACATGATGTGGTGCTTAATGACTGTATGGGATTCACTTAACAACTGCAACTGGAACTGCTGTAACTCCTATTGTATGTTGGTGCGGTCACGTGATTTTTCGCTTTATGAGTGCGTCGCTTAGTGACAGAGTTGTCTGTCCCAATTACGATAGTTAACTCAGGACTACATGTACACAATACTGAACTCCTGGAGAAAAAGCAGGATATAAATCAAATCTTAGAATTTTTTTTTCTCATATAAATTCAACAGACCCCTAAGTATCTGGTGATAAAAGTCACAATAAAACACAAAGAAGTCCATTCTTTAACAGTGGGTCTCATGCATGTATTAAATATAAGAGCTAAACAACCATTTCTATTCCCATTTTCTGGATATGTGGATATTTCCCAAATACATATTGTGTTATAGTTGCACTTGACATTGGGAATTTTGCAACTTTTGACAAGATTCATTTCTGTAGCAGCAGACAGTAGTTTGGCAATATCTATCCGGCAACTGACAACATTCAACAGACAGCATGAAGCAGCAATGTTGACAATAAACAACATGGAGCACACATTATTTGATAGAAGCCTGCAATTTGGTATTCATTTTCATACTACTGTATCTGAAATCTGTCCTCCATTTCCTAGAAAGTGTTATTCTCTCACCAAAAAGGCTACTGGTTTTCTATATGTCCTCAGAAGTTTTAGAATTTCTTTCAAATTCATTTGGTTCTCTCTTTTTAAGCTGATTTTGTTGTTGCAAGGTGGCAGATCCAAATATTGCAAATCAGCAAATGTATAAAAAGCATAAAAAATGTATTAAGGTGGGGGGGAGTCAGAAATTTAACAGCTTTTTAAAAAATTGTTTATTCTTTTTTCTTTGGCTTTTTTCCCTCTTTTTCTCCTTTTTAGTATTTTAGTTTTGTAAAACTTGCTTTGTTCTTCTGTTTCTTCTTTTTATTAACATGTATATAAACACATACACATATACATATACACATATATACATATTTATATATATATATATAAAGTAACAATACAATGGAGATTTCAATATCAAGTAATTCCGCTTAAGACTAAAACCTTTATTATATAACAGATACACTAATGTATGTTCTTCCTTCATCTCTCTCTTTCTGATGTTAACTTTGAATGAAAAAAGCCAAATAATCTTAATGCTCATAACACTCGTGTCCTAAACTATAACTAATATTGACAGAATATCCACTTTTTTCCTCTTCTTTATATCCAACACTCTAAGGTGTCTAAATAATAGAATGTTATGAATTTAAGTATATTATATAAATATCGTTGCATTGAAATACCATAATGTAGCAAGACTTATATTAACATAATAAAAAGGGGAAAAAAAGTGATGATACCTAACACTACCACTACACCGTCTTCCTTGATATCTCGCTTTGTTGAAATAGCTCCATGCTATTTCATGATAACTTATTTTAGGATTTAACTTGAGAATCTGCATATCAATTCAGAAATAGTGGAACAGTGAAGGACAGGGCACTTGGTCCACTCCCCAGCCGCTTTGTAACTAAATTAGCAGTGTGAACCCAGCAGCTCACTCATGAGAAATGCTCCCCCAAAGATTTTCTTCTCTGGAATATATTCCAAAAGCATTTCCGTTTCCACTGACATACAAAAAAAAAAAAGGAGAAAAACCTGACATAGAACTTGTCAGTAGATATATTAAATTTTAAATTTTTCAGACAAAAATAATATATTTTTTTCTTCATAGTGTTTTTTCCACAGGTGCAGGGTCCGCTTTTTGGACCAACTGAATGTTGATCCATGGTTGCCACAGGAATTGACTGATTGGCCTGTCACCCAAGCCTGATGTCATGGACAGAGAGCGAGTGAGTGGCCCAGAGTCACCCAGCTGGCTTTCATGCCTAAGGCGGGACTGGAACTCCCAGTCTCCTGAATCTAGCCTGGGGCCTTAACCACCAGACCAAACTGGCTCTCTTTCAAACAAAAACAATAAATGTCTAGTCCTAATCTAGATATATACAAACATATGAGCAGAAAGTTAAGGCAATAATTACCATCGAGAAAATTCACATGAAACTGATTGTCCATAGGAAAAAAAACCCTCTTATCCTCTTATGGACTAGACAAAAATTATGTTTTTTTAAATCTATATGACTATATGAAGATGCAGTAACCCTACTGCGAATCTCCTTGAGAACCTACCTGGGAATATCTCTTTTTCAGCATGAGTCTTTCAATTCTTCCTCACTGATTTTACTTACTTACTCACTTATAGAATGAGAGAGAGAGAGAGGGACTGCTGCATGTTTAGCAAAGATAGAGATGGGGTAAACTACATGCCTGGGAATCCCAAGCTGCATTCATACTGTTCACTGTAGTAATGAAGTCCTACTACTACTCTAAAGGAAGTTTGATGTTTTCTATGCTGGTGCAGGAGGGCCAAGCCAAACTGCAATTCCTCTTTGGTCCACACTGTCACTACTGGAGCCAATCTGGAGTAATACGGGGCCCTTCATCATAACCTGTAGTGTAAGGTTTGGTTAGGGAGAAGGCAATAAGTACATTTATTAGTGACTGGAAACCCTTTATGGACTTTTTTTTGCTGAAAACAGAAAAAAATGAATTGGTGATTTATGGATTTGATGATCAGAAAGGGTAAAATATGGGAAGAAAAGAATTAAGATGTAACCTTAAAGAGGGAGGATAGATGATAAAGTTGTAACTGCTGTAAAGAAGATTGGAAACCACTTCTTGATACTTCCTTTTCTTTTTCTTTCTTTTTCCTTTCTTATCTATTCACTATTTTTCTTTACTCTTTTTCCTTTTCTAAAAATTGTTCTGCTTTTGTTATTGTGTAAAATTCTTCCATAAAAATTAATAAAAAGATAACCTGTGGTGTAAGAACAAAGATTCCCTCCTTGGTGGATCCAAATAGTTTTAAAGAATAGTCAGCCCCTTCTTGATTCATCATGTTCACAACCCACCAGAACTCAGGATAGATTAAAAATCTCTTTTTACCACCCCAGAGAGTTATATTCTTTTTTCTTTCTCTGCAGATGATTATCTGGGAATGGAGCTTTGGGTGGGTAGCCAGACTTGTGTTAAAATTTATCCTCTTCCTTTTTTTTCCTCTTGAATTTGCTTTCATTCAAAACTATTCATCCATCCTGCTGTACAATGTTTCAATATTCCAACAGCAAAGTAACTATAGCCTAAGTGCTCAATCATTTAAGGAGCTCTCATTTTTACTCCTGGCAACTCCCTGGACAAGTCCCTGCAGTTTTCTTGACAAGATTTTGGAAATGGTTTGCCCTTGTCTGCTTCCTAGGGCTGATAGAGAGTGACTGGCCCAAGATCACCCAGCAGGCTTTGTGCCTAAGGCAGGACTAGAACTCATGGTCTCCCAGTTTCCAGCCTGGGGTCTTAAGTGGATCAGGTTCATCTTATGAAACTTATGGTTAGGAGTTGCAGAACATAAGGTCTGATAATTATAGATGCCTTCCCCCAATCCTAATTTGCCTGAAAAGTATCACATACTGCATTGCGTATTCCCAATCACGCTTATTTTATTACTGTTGTCCAAAAAAAAAAAAAAAAAGACAAGCATTCACTTACATATCTTGCATATGTATGTGTTGGGGATGAGGCTAAAGAGACATAACCTGGATGGAAGCCACAAGTCACCTCCAAATTTCATTGGACTAAGTTACCAACTTGGAGCTTTCTATGGTTCAACAAGTGTTGGCTGTCCTTTGGTGGGTATATACTATCGATGGATAAGGACAGTGGTGCTGTGGGATCACAGTGCCAGAGATGGAGCCTTTTCCAGGTGTTTAAGACTACATGTGGACAGTGATCTCTAAAGAGAGCTCCTCTTCTTTTGAGCCAGGTGCTGGAAAGTAAACTGCTTCTGTGATAGAGCCAAAAGACCACTTCCTGGAAATTATTCAATGATCTCTCCTCTCCTCTCCTCTCCTCTCCTCTCCTCTCCTCTCCTCTCCTCTCCTCTCCTCTCCTCTCCTCTCCTCTCCTCTCCTCTCCTCTCCCCTCCCATTCTACTAGAACCAAGATGAAAAGCTGGGAGTTCCAATGCCTCCTTCCTTTCCTTCCCAGCTGTATTTATTTGGCTGACTAGAACAACAGGTGCCACATTGCTCTGTTTCCCCAAACCTCTATTATGATGATGGAAGGACAGCAGGAGAAAGTTGTAAAATGTACAGAGAATGCACAGAGTGTGTTGCTTCTTCTCCTTCCTGTCAAGGCAGGGAGGAATATGAAGGCAAGAAGGTGTACACCTGCCTGTCACTTTTTCTCAAGTGCTTTTCAAGAAGAAAGCATTCATAGCACCTTCCCCCATCCTTGGTTTCCGAGAAAGTTATAAATGGTTTAATCATCTGGTTTTGATATCTGACTGCCTTCGGCAGCATGAGCTTTTCCTATCATAATGTCTCCCTGTATGTCACCTTTTCCCATCAGCTTTAGGATTAGGATAAGAAAAATTGGTTCTTTATGCTGCTGCAGATCTGACAAAACCACCTCCTGCTCACAGCCCGCCAAACAAATGCCTTGCCTTAAGCAGCCCCCTCCCTGTAACCACCTGGATTAGATCAAGTTGTTGATTATAAATGTTAGGCAATTATTTGGGGCAGACAACATCTGCATATCCTGAAGATGGGGAAGACTGTTTGCTGAGATCTATTTCTGATGGCAGAAAAGGCAAGCCAAAAGCTTTCTGGTAAACAAAGGCAAGCTTTGACAAGCTCTTCTCTGCTGAGTACAAACTGCCTCATAAGCTGGAAACCCATATGGTGAACTATTTGCATGAAGGATGGGTTCTGAATTTAGAGTATTCTTTCTAAACATCTCAAGACTGTCATAATCGCTTGGCAGGGTGACCTCAGGAGAAGGTGGAAGAAACAGC
The DNA here is from genome assembly GCF_059951505.1 of Python bivittatus. Lineage (NCBI taxonomy): Eukaryota > Metazoa > Chordata > Lepidosauria > Squamata > Pythonidae > Python > Python bivittatus. The sequence continues at coordinate 66,039,968 of NW_028277030.1, read as the reverse complement.
AGCTCCAATATTTTTATCTTTCAATTTTTCTCTGGATCCAAGCTCCAGAGGTTTATTTTAAAACATGCCTAAGGAAAGGAAAGGAAAGGAAAGGAAAGGAAAGGAAAGGAAAGGAAAGGAAAGGAAAGGAAAGGAAAGGAAAGGAAAGGAAAGGATTCTGAGGAAAAAGAAATATTGAAAATGGCAGCATTAAACTTATCCTACCCTAAGTAACAGTAAATGATCTGTTGCAGCTCTTTTAAAATTACTAAGTCACAAACTAATCACAAATCACCATATGAGTCCATCCAAAGTACAGTACATGTCTTTAAGAATACAGTCATGTGCAGTGTAGACATATATTGAAAAATGAGTACATCTAGAGTAAGATCCATGATGGGTCACTTAAGAGGTTTCCACTGCACACTTCTTTTCTTAGTTATTCATAACTGTCCTGGATTTCCCAAGGAAATGGATGCATTAGGGATATCTGGATAAGCAACCTAGAGGGGGCAGCTTATAGACAGACTCAACAGATCCTTACACAGTCATTCAGTCTGGCATAGTTATCATCAACCCACTGCCAGCTTCTTCTAGTAATGAATGAGGTCAAGTTCCCATCCTAGTGGATCAGTAGCCTAAAGTTGCTTGAATGGATTATGGACAAATTTCTTGTAGAGTTGATGGAAGTGTGCTTTCAAAGGATGACAATCTTTTTCTCCCAAAAGAAACAAAAACAAACCTAGCTATTGGTTCCAGTTTGTGACCCCAATCTTCGTCTGTTCCAGTAGAGCTATTAAAGTTGCGTTGTTGTTAATATGCAATCCTAGGCACTACAGATGATAAGGTGACTGTCATAGTATCATAGCATGATGCAGCCAATCATATTTGCCTGTGTGATGTAGCAAAACCTTTCTGGTTCTTTTTTTTTGGGGGGGGGAATAGTTGTATTGTCTTTTTGTCTTTATCTCTGTTTATTAAAGCAAGCAAAAGCCAGTGCATTATTCTCACTCAGAATGCATGCAGAATAAACAATTTGGACTGTTTAGCATCTCTAAGGGCTCCTTGGAGATCCACCCCTTCCTCACAATCGTAATGCAGCTTGGAGAAGTTAACAAAAGCTTAGATCAATTTGCTTCAGAAAGTGCAGTTAGATACCAAATGGCATCCATGGTGGGATTTAATAATTTATTTTACTTACTGAAAGAAGAACAATCTTTAAATAAGATGTGCTCATTGCTGACCATAGTCTACTGTACCTGATAGTAAACACATTGTCTTGCCAACCATCTCCTTTCTGCTGATCCCCCCAAGAACATTCTTTATATATTATCTGCAGCTTCTCTTCTAACTAAACCACAAGGCACTGCTAATGTCTATGGCCTACTGTTCGCTTGTTACATGATAGCTGGACAGGCTGACAGCAGTGAGAAAGGAGCGTTCTCAGTTTAAGACATCTGAATTTGACAAGGGCTAGCAAGCTGCTTGGCTTGAGATGGGAAATCAAGCTGGTATAAAAGCCCAATTTCTAGGCAGCTGGGAGTGTCTTGAGATTAGAATGCATTTGCTCATTATACATGTTAGAAGGTTTGCAAATTGGGAAAGTAGTTTGCTCACCTGCAATTTTTGCACAGTAAAGCTGTAGCATTTCCCAGTAGCAGACTCTGCTCTATCCTTCTAGCACTTAGACTTTTTTGGCCAACCACCCAGCAGAGTGCAAACATGATCACATAAGCATCATGTCTTATAATGGATGAAATGAGACAAAAAGGAACACTTTGGTAATTACTGATTCATTTGCTGATTTCTTTTTAGTTGGTTGAAAGGCAGGATATTTCAAGTTCTGATGATATTCAGAAACTTGAATGAATATGAAAACCTTAGCACTGTACCAGTGTTAAGAATCTAATCAAATTCTAATATAATGTATTAGAATGTAATATAAGAATCTAATCAATTTTTAATAAGTGCAACACTTTGGTTTCTGATGGCTGTTTGACATGGCCACTTAATATCTTGTATAGCAAGAGAGGGCAATCTTCTAGAGGTGTCCGTTGATTGTATGTCTGTCTATCCATCCATCTGTCCATATGCCTTGGTCTACACTGGGTACAGCTGTGCTAAACAAGTGGATAGAGCCATGATTTTCTAATTTATAGAAAGGGGGTCATTAAAGGTTATCTTACTGTTTCAACATTGTTTTGTAATATATTTATTATAAATATTTATATAAATATTTTATAAATATTATAAAAAAGGGTTGAGGGACATATGTAACCTACAGAACATGGTTTATCCACTCCAGTTCTTTATGAGGGGCTCAACTAAGATTAAGAGCTATTCAAGAAGTTCATTATATTTTCTCTCACATAACTGCCCCTATTCTCAAACACTACATAACACATTTTGATCAGATTAAGGTCCCCACAGTTTAAAACATGAATTCTGACTGGGCAGGTTCAGCTGAAGTGCCTAGGGCCCAGTCTTGTGGTGTGATCTGGGATGAGCTTGAACCACTGACTCTTAAGGAAATAGACAAGGTTTTCTGTGCTGTCAATTTGGCCACCTGTTTATTGGACCTCCTGGGTTATGGAAGTGGCCAGAGAGGTGGCCTGTGCTTGGGTCCATGCTATGGTGTCAGCCTCTTTAAGGGAGGGGGTGGTGCCTCCAGCCTTCAAAGAGGCTGTAGTATGCCCCTTCCCTCAGACCCAACATTTTTAGATAACTATTGTCCTGTCTCCAACATTTTTTAGGAAAGGTTGTTGAGAAGGTGGTCAGACTGCAGTTGGTGAGAACCCTGGAGGAAGCTTGTTATCTAGAGCTGTTTCAACTGGGTTTCAGGCTGGGATTCAGTATGGAGACAGCCTTGGACACACCTGTGGCAGAGCTGGGATGGATGCATCCACCTTTATACTCTTTGATCTATCAGCTGTTTTGATACCATTGACCATGGTATCCTGGGTTGTTTTCAAAGGCTGGGAATAGAAGGCACCATTTTACAGTGGTCTCCTTCCTTCCACTGGGGCCAATTTCAGTTAGTATTGGTTGGAAGGAAAAGGTTGTTCTTTAGGCCCCTCCTTTGTAAGATGCCAGAGGGCTCAATTCTCTCTTCTCCTATTCAGCATCTACATGAAACCACTGGGTGAGGTCATTTGCTGGTTTGGTTTTCTTATTATAACTTCTGACACCAGGCTAGTTAAGTGAGGCTGCTGAGGCCCTGTCCCAGAACCTGGAGGTGTGTGAGTTTGAATTTGAGGAATTAAATCCTACCAAGACTGAGTGGCTGTGGATGTTAGGGCCACCTAGATCTGGGGATATGCCATCTTTAACCTTGGATGGGGCTGTACTTCCCCATTTAAGAGTGGTATGCAATCTGGGAGTTTTCCTGGACCACCAACTCCTGTTCAATGAGCTGGTGGCAGCTGTGGCCAGAAAGGCCTTTTTTCCCCACAGTGTTTTCTTTTTGTTTGTCTGTTTGCTTGTTTTTTGTTTTCCAGTGACTCCATTGGAACTCAGGCCCAGGGCCTTCCAGTGAACTAAACTGGTAACATCTACATCCAGCCACCTGGAAGGGAGGGCTGAAAACAGCTATCCATACAGCAATTGTCCCTGGGACCTTGGCAACTGCTGAAAGACACTCAGGCTGACTATATAATTTTTGCTATGAAGTAAAATGGCCATTCTTAAGCCATAGGCTTTCAAAAAAACTGCCAGTGGGAGAGAAAAAAAAGAAAAATTCTGATATTTTTCAAGCAAGGGAAATACTTTTCTTGCAAGAGGGCAGTGGTAGCTGTAACACATTTATATGACCTTTATAATCGCACAGTACATGAAATTAAGACTATAAACAAGTGAAATCAGATAATGGCTGAATTACACAGTGCTCTAATGGGGTGTATTTGTGGCTTCATCTGATGCATAATCCCAGGCAGTTATGGCTTGTTCAGCAAACCATAGTAAGGCAAAGCTTGGCTTAGCTTAATGAGTAAACCTAACCAGAATATGCATCCTCATTCAGAAAGAAAACTATGTCATCGTAAATTATAAAAATTCAATGTATTTTTCAATTAACCTGTATCTTAGTCAACCAGACTGATTTCTAAGGGACAATGTTACACATGGTAAAGTTATCATTTTCTGATATTTGATTCACTGCAAACTTGAATATGGAATTCCAGGCAAGATTCTGATTTATTCTGACGAATCTTGTTTACTATCTTGTCTATATGAAGAGCTGTTCCTAAACCAAGTTAACAAAAGCATTGCATGGCATCTCTTCCAGGGAAACAGATAAATGTTTGGCTTCCAGAACACGGCCACACAGCCCGGAAGACCCACACCAGCCATCGTATGCCGGCTGTGAAAGCCTTCAACAATACACAGATAAATGTTTTTTAATTCCTGACTTACAGCAAATGATTTTAGCCACAGAATCTCTGTAGCCATGTATAATATGACCTATCTGCCAATTATGCAATCTAAGACAAGTATATGAAATGAAAACATTTCACCATTTAGATTTCTCTGATGGTAATTTGAAGTCAACACATGCTTGTTAATAAATACAGCTTCTTGATTAGGAAAACTTATGTATTCTGCTCAAACTAGGCTTATCCTACATCAGGTAACTTCCAAAGTGTGTACTAATCCTTCAAGGGAACTCTTGATTCGTCAGTTATCATTTTCTGATATTTGATTCACTGCAAACTTGCATATGGAATTCCAGGCAAAATTCTGATTTATTCTGACGAATTTCGTTTACTATCTTGTCTATATGAAGAGCTGTTCCTAAACCAAGTTAACACAAGCATTGCATGGCATCATCAGAGACGAAAGGCTGGCAAAAGCCAATTCTGACATTTTAAAACATACACTGATGAATGAGGAGGAAGAATAAGAACAAGTATCCGCGCTCTGTCCCCTCCATCATGTTGCTTCTTGTCTTCATGTCCGGGGCAAACTCCTAAAGTAAGAAGCTTTCTGTGTCTATAAAGGATATCTGGGACTACATTTTACACTGTCTGTAGAGGCTCTACAGATAGACTCTGTCTATCTGTTACAAAAAGCAGGTGAGGTAATGCCTTGCCTGAAAAAGAGTTCAGGAAAACCCTAAAGCTTGCATATTCTTTGGCATCATTTAGTTAGAACTAACCAAGTTATTACCCATCAAATATCATTTACCTAGTTACTTCCTGGCATGACAAGGGTTTCCAAGGAATTCCAGGGACTTGCCAATATTAGAAACAAATGAACCTGCATTAGCACAACAACTGTCTACATCCTTGCAAGCATTTATATGACTTTTCCATTATATTCAAGTACCTAATTTTGATAAATTGACCTAATCTCAAGCTTTGTTTAAGAAAAAGATAAACCATGAAATAATAAAGGATGAGGGGAAGTACCAGAAAGGGCATGTTAAAGCAATAATCAAAGCAGTAGTACTGTAGTCACACATCTCGAGACATTACATTTAAAATGTCCACTAAAATGGTACTGCTTCTGGAATTATAAATTGAAAATGGATCATTAAAAGGATCGGATGCTTTTCCTTTCAGAAGCCAATTCATTATCCAAGCACCAGAGTAAAATCACCTTGTACTCTTCAGGGATGGGGAGACAGAGGGGGTCACCTACAGTTCTGGGCCATAGCCATGCACCTCTGTGTTAGAGGAAGAGTGGGGCTTTCTGTCTGTCTGTCTGTCTTTTTCTTTCTTTCTTTCTTTCTTTCTTTCTTTCTTTCTTTCTTTCTTTCTTTCTTTCTTTCTTTCTTTCTCTGTCTCTTTCCCTCACTCTCTCCTTCCTTCCTTCCTTCCTTCCTTCCTTCCTTCCTTCCTTCCTTCCTTCCTTCCTTCCCTCTCTCTCCCCCCCCATTAATTAGCATTAGCATTATAATAGCATTAGCATGAGCATTAAAATATAATTAAGAGCTTTCATCCATCATTTTTAATAACTGGCTAGGGTTTTGTTCAGGAATAGTACAACAGAAATTGGTCTTTAAGCAACTTCCCTGATGGAAAATGGTTTCCAGACTCAATTCAATTCAAAGCAAGATGCGCAGCAGTGAAAGACGTTATCTCTGCATTCATTTTCTTCTGGACCAAAAAATAAGGAATCTAGTAGCACCTTTTGTGATTTTTATTAAAAGGCATATGCTTTTGTGAATTGCAGCTCACTTCATCAAATGCATAGAGTGGCTAAACTAATGTAGGACTTAAATTGGGGTAAAGTGGAGGGAAAAGGAAGGGGAAGACAGGTTGGTTTTGTAGATGCAAGTTACACATGATACAGATTATAAGTACAGGTAGTCCTTGAGTTATGACCACTCGTTATGACCACTTGTTGAAAGTTACAATGGCACTGAACAAGAAGGACTTACAACTGGTCCACGAAGTTGTGGCTGTTGCAGCGTCCCTGCAGTCACAGGATTGCAGTTTCTGAAGTTCCCTGCTGGCTTCCCACAAGCAAAGTCAATGGAGAAGCCATCAGGAAGCCGCAAAATGCTCCCACTCCTGCTGCTTTTTTATGTGCAGGCAGCACCCCATCCTCCCCATGGCACCCATCAGCCAGTTTGCCTGGGATTCTTGCCCCTTCCCACTTAATGACTTACGCGGTCCTGGGGTTATGACAGCAACCAGGACTGTGGGATTGCCATCGCTAAGCAATGCAGTCACATGACATCATGCTTTATGACTGCATCGCTTAGTGACAGAAATTCCAATCCCAATTGCATTTGTAACTCGATGACTACCTGTATCATTGTATTGAAATGCTCTGATATTACCTTGTTCTTGTTTTGAGTCCTGATGTGAAACCTATCTCCATGAATTCTTTTGCACAAAGTTTATCCCATTTGTTCTATGTAGAATCTTGCCAGTATACTCAAAGGATAAATGAGGTCCTTAGCTTCAAAATCATTGCAAACCCTGCTCTAACATGAGGACAACAGCTACACTCTCTGTATTATGCTCCTCTTTGCATCATTCTTGCATTTCCCCCCCTCAAATTTTCACTGCAACATCAGAGCTCTAGAAAGTACATTTTAATGAGCATCCTCTTAACATATTTGCTGCCCAAGCAACTGCTTGAGTGAGCTGTATTAATGGTGATGGATTCCCATTTAAGCACTGGGAATAAGCTGGGGATTTACAGGTGTATGCATCTGCCCAGAAGAAGGAAGACTTGGCTCCTCATTTAGGTAATTAATAGTAATGTGGGTAAACAATACATATTTTCAGCTTTGGGATTACTGGAAAGCTGCTGGAAGGTTAAAAGAGAGAGAGAGAGAGAGAGAGAGAGAGAGAGAACGGAAAAGGAAAACATTAAGTGCCTCTACCTACTGCTGTCTTTTTCCAAGCAGCTGGCTTAAAAGTAATCTATACTCCCCTTCTCAGGAAAAGGACAGTTTTAAAAAGCCACGGTCTCTGATAAATATAAAGACACGTGGGAAAATTATGATACTTACAATACCTGACAAGGCAGTGATTTGTCGGGAGGCATAATATGGACTTCTTTGAGGGTGACACCCTCACAGTCTGGTATGATACAACACCTTACAGGCAACTGGTCCAGAGAAGCTGGAATCTCCCAAGAAATTAAGGCTGCAAAAGGCTTTAGCTCTGGAATCCAGCAAAACTATTTTACTAGCTAGGGGGAGGGGAGACGACAAATTAAAAAGAGGAGTCATTTTTGAAAGGCCGTGTCTCTAAAAACAGCATCATTCCAGCCAGTTAAGTGGACAAGTTATTTCTGACAGCTTATGAGCCTTGTTAATATAATGTGCTACCTGGGAAAGTGCCAGCTAGCAAGATCCAGGGAAGTCAAAATTAGACCCCAGAGTGTCAGGAATCAGAGACCCATTTAATACCAAGCGTTTCAGCTGAGACGGTCTCTTTCTGCTGCCAAATCAGCAATATTCAACCTGGAGCTCTCGGGCTTTATATATCTCACAATAGACCTGAATGCACAATTATTTGTAGGACTAAATTGCCTGGGGGAAAAAAAGCACGGAAATAACAGGAAGCTGCCTTATGCCAATTCAGACCATAGGTCCCTTTTGCTTAAATGACTGGCAGCTGCTCTCCCGAGTTTCAGAAAGGAATTCTTTCCAGCCCTACGTAGTTTTCTGCACATCAAGCATGTTTGTTCCGTGACTGAGCCATGGTTCAAAAGTATTACACTATCTTGCAACATACATCATATATTCATTTTTATTGCCTGGAAACAGTTTGCATTTCATAATTCATTCGAGAGGTCTTGATTAGAAATTGCAATGGATAAAAGGCATGTGGCTTTCCAGGTGAAACAATGTTTTAAGTCCTCTTTCTAGATTTTTTTCAAGTTTGGGAAGGAGGAGATCACCCAAACTCCTTCTGCATCTGAAGAATGGAGGGAGAAAGTAGAATTCTTAATTATTATGGCAAAGACTTCTTTTGCAATACATTCCTTTAACTAAAAACAAATCTGGGGAATAGCTGTACAATTGTAGCAAAAGCAAAGAAATTTCCTGCAGTACCTTAAAAGCTCTCAAATTTATTACGGCATGAACTTTTATACGGCAGCCTAACTCATCAGTCATCTGATGCTGTAGGTGGCTTCGTAAACCTTGAGAATGCCAGAGGACGATTTGTTAGCCCAGAAAGAAATGTTTGTTTCAGGAAGAGCTGCTGGGTGGAAATAAAATGAAAAGACATTTTACAAGTCCTATTGGAGGCCCCTCATGTGGTTAGCCAGTCTGGCACACAGAAATCCAGACTAGATAGGTCTTTGCTATTATCCAGCAGCGTGATGTTCTTACAGCTATCCTGTGGGCCAGGGTTTTTCAAACTGTGTTCCAGAGAACCCTAGAGTTCTAAGAGAACTCGATGGGTTCCATGAGAAATTGGGGGGGGGGGGGAGGTCACTCAAATCCAGTCATTTTCTAACATGAGAGCTTTGTTTCTTGACCCACAATTCCGAGAACCTTTTTTTTTCAACTAATAGGTTCCATGGCCTGAAAAAGTTTGCAAGCCTCTACTTTACACATCATGCCCATGGATGCTTCCTTTAAGACATACCAGACTTCCTGCCCTACCTGAGTCTAATTAAATTGAAGGCTGGCAAGCTGCCAAGAAAAGTGCCAAGCTCTGGTGTCATCTTTATGTCCAAGCATGCCCCTTGGCCCCATATACTTGTCATAGGCAATTTTAGAGAAAAAAAGCATGGTGGCTCCACCCTTGTGATTTATTTGCAAGTTAGAAAGTGAGCATTTTTTGTATTATTTTTGTTCCCAACAAGAGATCATCTGGCTGTTTGTGTTGATGTTTGTAGAAATACACATCAGAATTTACAATACAGAACATTAATCAGCAGAAATAATGCTGTGTCATTATAGCTGAAAGGAAGCTGATGTAAGAATGAAAGGAAGATGATGAATGAAGATGATGAAATATGTATACTAGGATGATGCAATGTACGTTCCTATTGGTCATTGGATGTATAAATGTACATTTGTATCTGTATACTTTCTCTCGATTTCTCTACCGCTCGCTATTCTACATTGAACTTGGATTGGATACTATTATATTGACTGATTGGACTGCTGTGGAACTGCTGTATGCTGTTCATCAGAGGACTTCTGTATGTTGCTGTATGTATGTAAATAGACACTGAAAACTAATTATTGTGTCTGAGTACTTTCTTCAACTAGGACCTGAGGACATAGTGGACGGATTCCTGCTTTAACCAAGCAAACCTTGACAGTTGGCAGCCCAAATCTAGGTGCCCTATAAGGGAAACTTGAAAAAGTCTTCAAAGAATAAGAGTTGCCAGCTGTGGGCTGCAAACAGCCAGATGACCCTGAGGTAACAACAAAGAGATGCAGAAAATTCCCTTTCCTGTATCAGGAGTTTTGTAGCCCAGCTAAGGATTGTGAATAAGCCGTATATTTAGCAAATAAGGTATGATTCATCTGAATTTATCCTGCATTTTTAGACTTTGTTACTGCTTTAGTATATGGAAAGAAAAAGATAAAAGAAAATAGACCGAAAAAGGGGGAAAAAGGAAAGAGGTCAAGGAGGATGATGCTTGGAAGTGGTTTTTAGTGGTAATGCTGACCCATTGGAATGGCTTCATACTTGAGGTTAGACCTGCTCCTACATTGGCCACCTTCCAGAAGTTGTTCTAGACTGAGCTTTTCCAGAGGTGGTCTGGGAGATGATGCTTCTTTGTTTAGTATTTGTATGCTTTATGGGTTTTAGTACTTTTCCATATTTCTGTATTTTTGTTTTTTTGTACTGGGTTTCTATTGTATTTGTAAGCCACCAAGATTGCAGTGGGTAAAAAAAAAAATCTAAATAAATAAATACATAAATAATTTTAAGGAGAGATGCCAGAGCCAGAGCCAATTTGCAGGGCGTATGTCCATTGTATAATCTTTATCTGAGGAACAGCAGCAGTAGCAATGGTACAGTGTTTGTACTTCTGTAATTCTCCTGAGTGAAACTCTAGACCTTGAATCCACTCAGCTGAATGGAGAGCTTGTTTGTTTTATTATGAATTCCTGAATCAGAGGATCTGAATTAATTACTTTAAAGCCATAAATATGGGTCAAGGAACAATTTACTAATCTGCAAGATATAAATATATTTGCTGAAATGTTTAAAAATGTCTCATTTTTTTTCTTAAATCAAATAAACATTCTTTAGACCAGATCTTACCTTTAAAAAAAAACAAACCATATGAAGTGGTAGAGGGATTACTTCCAACTTGTTTTAACTTTTGGAAGATGTGCTAACGGCATTATGGCACATGGTCAGTCCAGGAAGCATAGAAAAAGCAAAACAGAACAAACAACGCTATCTGCATGTTAAGTCTGGTCCTGCTGTTAGTGTATTTTTAAAAATCAAAACAATTTGAAAGACGTCCCTTAGACATCACGTGCATTTTAACAAAGTAAATATAATCCCAAGTCCCTAAATGGATTATTATTATTTTTTTTGGAGAAGGAAAAATTCTAGACAGACCGTACCTCTTCATTCTATATTGCATTCCCTAGTGGAAAACCTCAAATCCAGTCCAAGGGGAGCTCAGGGTAGAATAGTTGTAGTTCCCTAGTTGGCATGCAGTAATCTGAGTTTGTTATTAATAGAAATGATAATAAAAGCCATTGTTCAATGAACCTGGGTGTTCCTTAAGGACAGAAATAGTTTGTACAGATGGAATTCAGATTAAAGGAGTCCAAAATAACTGCAAATATTTTTATTTAATGATTATTCTGCAATTATTCTCCAAATAATTGCTAACAATTATTATTATGAAAATTTGTTATGGCTTAATGCACTCACCTTGTTTTAAGACATTTTGTGTTTTTGTTTTATTTACAGAAAACGTTTTAAAACAAGGTGAGTGCGCTGAGCCATAACAAATGTTCACAATAGCTAATAAATGCACCTGAACAGTTTAGAGAGGGAAGAAAGGCAAAAAGTGATGCTTGGTCTATACCAGAATGCAAAGATAACTTGAAAGAAAGAAAAAAAATTACTCGTCTTTTATTTCTAGCAGAAAACATTGCTCGCTACAATGGCAGGGAAAGACAGGAGGAACTGTTCCAAAATTGCCACACTGGAGTCAACCAATGTTTGGAAAAATGCTGCAGTGGCCAGTACAAAAGAGGGCAATCTTCCCCAACCTAGAGGTCCTCAAGATGTAATGTGTGAGCTTCAACTCTCATAATTCCCTAACTAGCATGGTCATTGCAAAGAATTATGGTAGCTCAAGTCCACACATCTGAAGGGGGCTCAGGATGGAGGTTGGCACAGGGAACCTGGTAACTGCAAGGCAGTTCTAGTTTCCATAAGCTAAAAAGCCACAGTATTGATGTGGGGCCCAGGGAAGCCATCCAGGGAGCATTAAGACAGAAAAGCCAAGTTGGAAGCATCATTTAGCTCTCTGAGTCCAGTGTAGGATGTGATAAGAATCCTACATAAGGTGGACTTTGCCAAGTTGAGAAGAAGTAGTTCTTCACCCAAGCTGCTTTCATGGAATTTTGCTCTAAGAACTCCCTTTGTTCTTGAATTCACTTGGGGGATGAATTTGGGGATATTCCTTTCCCTGTCTTTAAAAAACTCTGAACTGGTAACAAATTGTCAACATATTTCTGTTGTGCAGCACCTTGGGGTGTTGTATTTCTGTTAAAGAGAGGCCTATCTTTGCAGAAGAAATGTTAAGGCCATTCTAAGCAGTGGACTTTAGGGCTGGCATAAATGTTTTGCCTCTTCTTGTGGAATTCACTAGGCTCAAATTACTTCTCTTTCATCAAAAAGTATGGATTTATACATAGTCGTATGAACCACTAGGATTCCCAAGATCTGACACAGATAACCCACTTGCAAATTGTACCCCTGTCCTTGTCATCTCATATGTGTTGTTTATATCTCCCATGAATTTCTACAGTTAAACTAAGCTGATATTCATATCACGGTGCATCACATAGTTGCAGGCATCTAGTTCTGCCTCACTTCTCCAGCATAAAATTAAAATTAGCATAAACTGTATGTATAAACTGTATGAAAATACAATTTCCAATATTTGGTCTTTGGGGCTGTTGCCTAAATTAGGATTTATGGAAAACAGACTTTGGATGTTGTAGTGGTGGAAAGGGTAATAGAATAGTTGTAGCAAAATCAGTTTTCTACAAAAAGCCAACAGTTTAATGCCCCTTGTAATTGGATGGCTAATGTCCTCAAGTTGTATTGTCTGAACAGCATTTCTCCTTTTTAATTATATTCTTTGCTCTTTATTTTTGCTTCCTGGATCCTACACCATCCCCTCAAATTTTTGTTTTAAATACAGAAGGCCTACATTAAGGTTAATAATATGAAACAGGGTTGACGAAAGGTTGCTTCATTTTTACTGAATGTTTTAGCAGTACTAAAAAAGTTTCTCTTTTTCAGTACTATTTGTGAAATTGTTCTCCTAAGCTATCCTCCCTAGCATCACTACAAGGTAATAATAATAAACTTTACTGTTATGGTCTTCAACTGGCCTCATTACAACAGAATAAATTCCATTAACATTTACTTATGTATATAAATAAACAAACTGCACAATAACCAAAGTTCTCTGACATAATTACATTGCTATAACATTGGAAGGGGTTTGTTTATTATTAAAAGATGAAAAATGATAAAATAAAAAACTGCAATGAATAAACAAATAGGAGACAAACAAACAAAAATCCACTATTCTTATGTAGAATGAGCTCTTAAAATCAATTTGAATGTAACACTATAAAAATGCCAGTCAGGAAGTCAGAAAGTCAGGAAGGAAGGAAGGGAGCATGCTTTTCTGGGTAGGGCATTTCATCAATCAAAAGTCCCCCTGGCTTGTAGCTGCCAGCCTCACATCACTTGGATGGGGCACCCAGAGGACAACTTCTGAAGATGACACAAAGGTTCTGACAGTTCACAAGGGAGGCAGCTTTCTTTGAGCTATTATGACCCTGAGAATTTCAGGACATTAAAAATCAGTACAAAAACCTTAACTAGACTTGGAAATGGACTGGCCACTAGTATTACTAATGAAGTACTGAGATCATATCAGCCAGTCTCTCTTAAATTGATAAAAGCACCTCTACTGACAGTGATAGATACAAGAGCATCACGAGCTCTGTATCTAATCTGTAGCAGATGGGCTATCCATCAATGGTTATTCTGACTAGCTTGGATTGAACTTCAATTGATTAGCTATCATTAGTCCATTACTGTGCCCAGACACCAATTCTGGACATCTTTTCTTTTCATTACTTTTTATTAAATATTTTAACAATAGCAAAAGATAATACAAATTAAAAGCTAAAAGAAAAGAAAAATAGAAAGAAAAAAATGCAGAAAAGAGGGGAAAAAGAAAGAAAAAAGAATAATTGAAGAACTCACTTCTGATCTGTTCAGCAAGTAAAAGCAAAGTTGATATCTCTCCATCCCTTTAAAGTTACATTATACAGTAGTCCCCAGTTAAAGAACGAGTTCTGTTCCCAAGGTCTGTCCTTAAGTTGAATTTATATGTAAACTGGAACAGTATTATTGTATTGAGTATTTAACTTGGACCATTGTGTATTTAACTCAAATCACTGTGTATTTAACTCAATTTTTGCTACAATAGGCTCTGTTCTTAACTATGGGTTGTCTGTAAACTGGGCATTCTTAACCCAGGGACTATATGTATACAGTCTTCCATTTCTTCCCATATTCCAACCCTGATCCATCCATAAATCCAAAAATCATTAACATTTCTGTCCAATGGCAACAAAAAGTTCATAAAGGGTTTCAAGAATTTTATGGAAATATTTCTTATTTTAACTCAGATCAATTTATTGAGCAATTTATTTGCTCAATATTCTAACATTCTTGATCCTTAATTTAACATTAAGGTGCTGTCATAGCAGTTGATCTCCATCCAAATCTTCTTTCTCCCATCTCAAAATTTTTTCTAAGACTAACAGCCTTCTTCTGTAAGTCCAGTAATAAGCAATTTCCCAGGTAATTTTTCATCTCTTGGATTAATATTTGTATCACCACTCTAATTTTCATCTCTGTCTTATAGTCCACCACTTCTATTTTATTTTCCAGTATTTCTGCATAAGCTATAATTTGTTTTACTTCATTCTGTCTTCCTGTAGATTCTTCCCAATCATTCTTGTTTGTATCTTTCATTTCTTCTTTAAGATTTCTTTTTAATAAAACATTTGCATAAGCAGACATTGTTGCTGTCATTGAAGCTGCAAACCTTTTACCCATTTCTTCAAAAATCCTTTGAAAGGTCTCAAATGATACTTTTACCTGTCATTTCTGTAAGTTTCACTGCTGTTTATCAAGGAGCAAAATAAAAGGCAGGCTTCTCTCTCTCTCTCTCTCTTCTTTAAGTTATTAGTCTTCTCTTCTCTTCTCTTCTCTTCTCTTCTCTTCTCTTCTCTTCTCTTCTCTTCTCTTCTCTTCTCTTCTCTTCTCTTCTCTTCTCTTCTCTTCTCTTCTCTTCTCTTCTCTTCTCTCCTCTCCCTTCCCTTCCCATCATTCACCAGATAGTTTTTTTCTGAATTGCTGCTCAGAAGATCTCTTTTAGCTTTAAAATACTTAAATTCCAAAGGTGTTTAGAATGTGAGGTTTGAAGAACCTAGTATCCGTATTAGGCTGCACTGTGGTTGAGAGCTTGATGGCTTCCCTTGTATCCTGGCACTTAAACCCACAAGTTGACTGCTATTCTGGCATCTCTTTGTGAGGAGCAGCTGTCCGGAGCACAAGCGGGCAATCTCTCATCCTCTCCTTGTCCAAAGAGGTTCCTTTGGACCAGATTTAATGCCAGTCTGTTGGTCTTGGCCACAGCATTGTCTCTGCTCCTTTGGAGATGTCCTAGCCCACCATTTCCTCATCCAGAAGTCTCCACCAATTCTGGACATCTTTGACTTGGGGCTACTGCTGGATGTGCCCAAGGGAGTCTTAGCAGGTTCAGCTGATGTGCTAGTTGCAGTTCTATTTGGAGCATGAGGCTCTGGCAACAGTAATCATCACTTACCACCTCAAAGTTAGACTACCACAATATATTTGATTATTTTTTTAAAAAAATGAAAGTGCTGTCATGTTTATTGCATTTTATGATGTACTCTGCCAGTATAACACATTCAACATAATGTAATGAAAGTATACTTTGTTTTTCCTTAAACACACAAATACAAGCTATTAATTTTTTTATATTATCTTGGCAACAACTCTCAAAAATTGCTAAAATACTCATTAGTTATTTTACTCTGAGTTCTCTTCCCCATCACGATTATTTGTTATTTTATTTTTAATTAGGCATTTTTAAGAAAAGAAAAAGAAGCATGCAAACACAAAGAAAAGGAAAAAAATTAAAAAGGAAAAATAAAATACAGAGTGGCTATCAGGGAATTTACAAGCATCACAGAATAAGGTTAAAATTTTCAATATTTCATTAATTAGTTTTAAATAACTGAATACATTATATCGTTCAGATTGTTGTTAAAATCCAAGTAATATATGAATAGCAATAGCAATAGTTAGCACAGTATAAATTATAAAATGAGATTAAGAATTACAGTAATTTCTATCCAAGCAATTAAAGACTTTATGTTAAGAGATTTAACATTTCAGATCTGGTAGAAGGCTGTACACTGATTTATAACAAAAACGGTTTACAAGTTGAATTAAATTCAGTGTCAAATTTACTTTTGAAATATAAAGTTATTTTGGATTCCCAGAGCTTAACTGGCCATTCTTTTGCAGAACAAACTGCATACTTTCCAATAGGAAGTATAGAATATCTTTGCGGGAATTCCCATGTATAGACCTAATTCAGTATGCTTTGTTTAGTAATATTCAATAGAAAAATAGCAGGTTAGAAAGGAAATTCACCTTTTATAATTTCCTTCATGGTATTATAAACCATTTTCCAAAATTGTTGAGCTTTGCAGCTTTGCCACCAAATATGGAAAAATGATTCAACCTAATTCTTACACTTCCAACAATTTTTAGAAATGAACTGTCCATTTAGCAATCAATGTTAAAATAATAAATCAGCAGTAAAACATATCAGTTTTCTCTAAGCATAATATTTTGTGTGCATTTAATATTTTTCTTCCATTGAAACTCTCATTGTCGCATATGAACTATCATAACTAAATTCTATATTCATTTAATCATGCAGTCTAACTTCTTTGGTTTCTAAAAACCAAATTTCCCTGACAATTTATAAATAAGGCTGAGCAAATGCAATTTTGTGTTGAAAGAACTTAAAATATAGTCACGTCTCTAAGTGTTCCCCCTTCTTTTTGCAATTCTTTTAAAGATACACTGCTTATTTGAAGATGTTGAAACTGGTCAGGTAATTCCAATAATTCTAATGAGACATTTTCAAAAGATTTTATCTATTAATAATTAAATCTTGTAGAATATATGATTTGTTGTCACTTCACTGAGTAAATTTCTTTGGGCTTTCCTCTTCATAAAAATAAATATTCAATAAAGAGGCAAGAGGTGATAAGTCCGGACTAATCTTTTTCCTGTATTAATCCCAAACTTTTAATACGCTGCTTGTTATTGCATAACCACTTATAAATTGTTTATTCCTGTTTGTATCAGCCCAAAAATATTTGTGCAGTCCATCTAAGGGTTTTGTTCCCTCAGTGGAGGCAACCCAATCATATGGTGATATAATACAATCTGTAATACAAGTTAAATAGATGGCTTGATGATCTAGATTAGAGTTCAGACCTGCCAGACTGTCTCATTCATTTAAATCGTGTAGTATCTTAAACTTAATCCTTGGTCTTTTATGAGACCATACAAAATTCATTACTTGTTTCTGCCAATCATTTGATACCTTGTTTTAAATTTTTATTGGAATCATTTGGAATAGAAAATTAAGCTTGGTAGAATGTTCATTTTAATGGCCACAATTTTTCCAAACCAAACAGATTTAACTTTTTCATCTTAAAATTTTTGCCATTACATTTTTTCAGATCTGTGAATAGATAGTTTTAAATAGGTCCCTTTATTGTTTCTTGTGAAGTGAATTCCTAACCATTTAACCTTTTTAGCAGTGTTATTAAACTCTATTATTTGGTACAGATATTGCTTTTCATCTTCAATTGTTCCACATCAACATTTGAGTTTTATCCTTATTGATCCAATATCCTGATACCAAACCATAACGATGTATATATTCCATTATCCATTCTAAAGAATTCTTTGGCTGAATTCTTTGGCTGAGTAAATATATTCTGTATTCTAAATGTTATTAACAAGATAAATCAGAAAGACCAAACACTGGCCATCCTTTTTCTTGATGCTGAAAAAGCCTTTGACAACCTGGAATGGACCTTTTGTTTGCAGTTTTAAAAAGGGGGAGCTTTGACCTAATTTTTTATATGGATACAGAGTGTTTATAAATAAGAAAAAGCTAAAATTATTGTGAACAGTCTTACTTCACAGCAATGTACTATACTGAAGAGAACAAGACATGGTTGTCCTCTCTCTCTCCTTTATTTTAATTAGCATTAGAACCATTGGCAAACCAAATATGTCAAGAAAATAGTATTCTAGAAGTTAAACTAGCTGTAAAAGAATGCAAAATGAAATTATTTGCTGATGATATTGTATTAACAATTGCTCAACCTAGAGTCTCTTTAACAACACTGATGGAATGTATACAGTAATATGGTTTGGTGTCACGCTACTGAATTAATAAAGAGAAAATTCAGATACTGATTTGCAATCATACAGAGGAGGAAGAACAACTTGTATATTGACCAACAGGCTTCAATATTACTGCTAAAAAGGTCAACTATTTCGGATTTCTTCTAATAAAAAACAATAAGAATCTATTTAAAAACAATTATTTACCAGTCTGGAAACATATAACAACAAATATTTAATTTAATTTAATTTGTCTTGGTTAGGAAGATTTGTAGTGGTCAAAATGATTATTTTACCAAGACTAAATTTTCAATTTCAAATGATTCCAGTTTCTATTGAGAATAGAGTACTAAATGCCTGGCATAGACAAGTAATGAATTGCATATGGCCTAATAAAAATCCAACCATAAAATTATCTGTAAGACTCAAAAGAAATGAGACAGCCTATCAGCTTTGAATTTCAGATTGTACTAATATGTCAGAGGGCTGTAGCGCGTAAGGCACCAGGCTAGAAACTGGGAGACTGTGAGTTCTAGTCCTGCCTTAGGCACAAAGCCAGCTGGGTGACCTTGGGCCAGTCACTCCCTCTCAACCCTAGGAAGAAGGCGGCAATGGCAAACCACTTCTGAAAAATCTTGCCAAGAAAAGGGGCTAATCCAGGCAGTTGCCAAGAGTCAACCCTGACTCGAAGGCCCAAAAGCAAAACTACTACCGTGCCAGTCCTTTAACATGGATTTCAAAACGGATTACATTCCCTTATTGTTCCACAATTGCTGCACAGATATATTTGGGTTGATACTTGTAGAAATAAACAGTTCTTAAGAGACTAAGTAATATTAAGTAATTTACTGAATGTTTGGGATAGTTACAGAAAAAGAATAAATCCAGTTTTGTTCACCCTTGTTTTCTTATGGTTTATTTTTATGAGGAGGAAAGTACTAAGAGATTTTCTCAAGGGAGATACCACAATTGTTCAGATTACAGGATTTTATTATTAATAGGTCAAAATTAAGATATTTCGAGTCTCTTGTTACACAGTGCTCTTCCACACTTAAATAGTTTCAGTACTTACAAATGAGCAGCACAGTGACAGAATAATTATGGAAACAAAGGCAAATATTGAGAAATTTGACTAAATTTGAAAACCTAATAACTCATAATACTGTTAGGCACAATTTATAATTTATTGGTGAAATATGACTCAGAATCTGAACAAGACAAAGACTGTAAGATTAAATGGATACAAATTTTCAGTGCAGACATAGAGATGGAAGAGTGGGAATTTTAATGGTTAATAAGATTAACTTGACTTTTTATCATACATACATACATACATACATACATACATACATATAATTATACTTGAGGGAATTGATATAAGATGTTTTACTGCTGCTATATTACTCCAATCATGATTGCTAAAATGAGTAGCTCTTTTTTTTATGAAATGCTAGAAATGCAAGTAACAGGTTGGAGCCTTTTTTCATATGTGGTAGCAATGTTGCAAAACCCAATAACGTTGGAAAACAATTAATTGTAGAATGGAACACATTTTGAAAGTTGCAATTCCATTTCAACTTGAGATATTTTTACTAAACTTTATCAAACCATACATTTCTTCAGAACTGGCTTTGTATATGTTAATAGCTGTAAGGATTTTATATACTTTTTATTGGAAAAGATCTTCCTCTCTGGAAGAATGACTAACCAAATTGTAGGAATATGTTTCAATATCCACAATAACTCCATATTTAAAAAATAAATCTAATGTACAATTCAGTTTTATTTAGAAGCAATTTCTAGATTACAGCTCAACACATGGAATTGTGCCACATCAAAAATTTGGGTTTTAGAGTTAAATTTTAATTTGACACATAATCTACATATTACTTACAATGTATGGCTTATTATCTATGGTTTTTCTTTTTCCTCTTATTGATTTCAATTATGCTAACCAAATAATTTAAAATTTCAATAGAGACATTGTATGACTAGAAACTATATGAAATTCCTTATAGTATTTTATGTTTTTAATTGTCTATTAGAATATATTAGCCATATTAAAATATTACAGCCATAAGATACTTAGATTTGTTGCTATTTGAGATTTGTTGGCTATCTGCCCATATTTTATTGTTTATACTGGTTGTTTTGGTAATTACCCATATGGAAAGGTGTTACATGATCCGGCACACCCATTATTTGGCCAAGTACCTCCTACAAAAAGATTGAAATCAAGAAGGAGCTTTTTAGACTGTGCCGAGGAGATTGTTACCACACCTCAAACAGAATAGTTAAAAAGATGGAAATCTCAAGCAAAACATCTTTATGATTGGATAGAACCGCGTGAGGAGTTGCCTGGAGGTTCGGAGGAGGAGTGGACTGTTTGGAGATGTTTAAACAGACTGTGTACTCATTTGGCTAGAACTAAAGTCCACATGGAAAAATGGGGGTTTCTCCCCAAGGACAAGGATATTTACTGCAAATGTGGCACTATTCAAACAACTATCTATCCTTTATAGTGTCCCATGGGATCGACATGCACACAGAATGACTTGCTGGCTGGAAATACTTTTGTCATCAACATGGCCTGGCGTTGGGCAAGAATTATATAAATCTATATTTTTATTAAAGCGTTTAATTTTTTAAATTCAGATTAATAATTTTCCCACTTTCAATTCCTGCATTTCTTACATGAGACAAGATGAGGTAATTACCCATATGTTATGTTCTTTATAGTCTTCTAAATGTATATTTGGAAATATATATATATAAAATAGGTGGTGTGTCAGAGAGTATTTGGAGTATGATGGTTACCATTGTGTGAGATTTGGAGTGTGATAGTTGCCACTGAGATCAGGCAACAGGAATGGGATTTCTATTGATATTTTCTTATTTTAATAGTAATATATTGTATTATTTTAGTGCTCTGTAAACCACTGAGAGTTGTTTCGGATTTGGCAGTATACAAATATGGTAAAAAAATAAAATAAATACTGATGACAATGCAGGCAACATCCTTAATTAATCTCTCAACTGGTTGTTTCATGTAGATGCTAAATAGCACGTGAGATAAAACTGAGCCTTAAGGAATCCCATGACAGCTGTCATGAAGGAGAGTTATAATTTTTATGCATCACTGTCTGTAAGTAGCCTATCAAATGGGGGTAGTGTCACTGTAAAAGAGTTTATCCCACTTCAACAGTCAGTACAGTAGGATACTCTGATCTATCATGTCAAAAGTTACTGAGATGTCCAAGAGAATCAACAGAGTTACAGTCTTTCTATTCCTTACTGTCAGCAAAGTTCATTCCACGTACCAATCATGGTAAGCTGAATTCAGACTTAAGTCAGACTGAAATACATTTTAATGAACTCTATTTCCTGTAACAATGCCAACAGTTGGCTGTAAACCCCTCACTCAAGCACCTTACCTAAGAAGGGGGTGTTAGCAACTTGTTTGTAGTCTTATATTACTTCTGGGTCTTGTGACACTATGATTTAGTTACCTTATTCTTATTTTCTTATTTTTCAGTGATATCATTACATAGAGAAATCTGATTGGCCAGGTAGTAGAGTGATAGTACATGGAATCATCCTTGTAACTCCAAAAGGAAGAGCCTCCATGTGGAAATAAAGGTACTAAACTAGCACTAGGGAGGGAAAAGAATATAAAAATGGCTTCAAACAAAAGGTTATTTAAACAACAACAACAACACTGTACTGAAATGGCCATTTTCTGGCCAAAAACATGACCAAAAATGCAGTCATGTTGGTTATGACCAGTCTGTATATGTATATTTTGTATTTTTAATTAACAAATCATGATTTAGTTTCATCTGTTTTGTAAAAAACATCATTTAAATGTCCTTAAATCCAAACAACTATTATAATAAAGGCTACCACCACAAATCTGCAAGCGTACTGGAGAGTATTTATGTAGGCCCTGATCATAATTAACAAAAAGAAAAGAAAAAGATAAGCAAGAAGCTGGTTAAAAATGTTATGGGCCAAAAAGGTGTTTCAGTCACACTGTAAGATGAAACGAGTGGAATGGCTCCTCAGTCTGTGTGGGGAGGAGAAAGGAAGGGAAGTTTACATTCAAATAAAATACCAGGCTAAACTGAAAGTTTGACCTTATTACAGCTGGATTCATTGCCTTGGCTAAATCCAAGATGAAGCAGGATAATTTAATTGGCAGACTATAAAAGGATGCAAGATGACATTACACAGTAGGCTTAAAGTCATGTAGCCATCTTCAAAAACAGATGATCTGTGCAGCTGCATGATAAGATGAAATGCCAGGCAAAGCCCAGCAATAAAGCTGCTTGTGAGATCTCACTCTCTTCGTAGTTTTTATACAGAGCAAGGAAAATATCTGTGGATCTATTTCTGAAAGGTAGCAGCAATACATTTGTAATGCTATTTACAGAATTAAATCTCGCACAAAGAGGGAAAAAAATGGTTATTAGTCAACTGAGATAACATTTATAGTCGTGAGAGCATTACCCAGAAAAAAAATATTACAGATTTAGCTGAAGTGAAATATGGCCAGAGGTGTATGGACTTTAAAAGGAAGTCTGCAATCCTCTATATTTAAAGCATATATTCTTCCCCGAGATAGTTGCTTACCCAAATATACTAGCTGGGTATTTAAATTGAAATACTCTAGCTGGGTATTTAAATTCATCTCAAGCAGGAGACCCTGTATGTAGCCATAAGTGTGGTCTTAGCAGAAGCGCCTCTCTGAGACCTTGACATACTAGAATGAATACCACTGAAGTTTAATGTAAAGATTTGTTCTAAAAAAGAACAAAAATTTCTCAGTGATTTTCCACTAACTACTATAAGCTAGAGCTATGGTAAGTTCAAAATTAACAGTTTGTAATCAAAACTTAATCAGAAGGAAGACTGTACCATGTGCCTTTTCTAGACATTTGAATCCAAGGGAATGAAAATTATTTACCCATTTGTTAGGCTGATATCCTACCTTTTCTCCTGGAGCTCACAGCAATATACACAGCATTCTCTCTTCCAGTCTTTCTCACAGCAGCTGGTAGGATAGACTGGACCAAGAGACACTCCTCTGAACTAACAGTGTCTATAGCAAACCATGATGACAAAATGATGCCACGTGTGTGTTGATGTCATCAACCAAATGATGCCATTATGTATTTGTGTCCTGATATCAGAAACAAGAATAAGTCACATAGTTGTGTGATAATGTCTTCTATCAGAAACAAGAAGATAAGTCACACAGTTGTGTGATGATGTCTTCATATATATTTTGTCATTTGCCTCATCTTATCCCCCTTCCAGATGCTCATGCTTTGAACTCTAGATTTTTTGAAAATGTGTAATAATCAATGATCACAATGATTGTAAAAACCTTTACAGCAGGCCTGTTCAAGATCCAGATAGTTCAATACTAAAATGATTCCATTGTCCCCTATAAATCTCCTGCATTCATTTGCTGGTACAGCAAGGTTTTAAGATTGGACTCCCAGGCTATCATTTACAGTATTTGGAGAAATGTAGTCTATATGTAATTGAAAAATCTATAGCATTTTGACTCCCAAAGTATTGATTTCATTCTTAAAATAGGAATAACAGCTAGATCTCTAGTCAAGTAAGACAGCAGGAATTATCGAGAATGCAGTAATTATGTCCATGACATCTATCCTGCCCATTTAACTATTCAGAATCTAGATGAATTGGTTGCAAACAAATTCTAATGTTTCCTGTATTAGCACATGGTGTTAAACTTGGTACAGAAGATATTGTTTCCAGGGAGAAATGAGCTCCTATACTGTTTCTTATAGAACAGTGTTTCTCAACCTTGGCAGCTTTAAGATGTGCTGACTTCAACTCCCAGAATTCCCTAGCCACCTAGAAATTAAACAGTAAAATAACTAAAAATAATAGTACCTTACAGATTCATAAAATCCTAGGATTAGAATGGACCTTGGGAGGCTTCTAGTTCAACTCCCTGCCTGGGGCAGGAAACTACACAGCATCCCAGACAAATGACTATCCAACCTGTGCTTCCAGTGATTGAGCACCCATGAGTCCATGAGGTAGGCTTTTCCACCAATTAATAACTCTTATGATCAGAAAATTCAAGTTTGGATCTTCTTTTGTAAAGTTTCCACCCATTGGTTCTTGTCTAACCTTCAAGTGCTTTGGAGAATAAATCCTTTCCCCTGTGATATCCTTTCAGGAGTTTCCCTGTAACTCCATCACCATTTTTGTTGCTCTTGTTTGCACTCTTTCCAGGTCCTCTTGTTTTGTAGCCACCAGAACTGGACACAGTATTCCAAATGCCATCTGACCAGTGTAGCATGGAGATGAATGATCACTTCCCATGATCTCAATATTATACCTCTGTTGATTCAGTTCAAGTTTGGGTTGGCTGTTTTGGCAGCTGCAGCACGTTGCTGGCTCATGCTTAATCTGTCATCTATCAGATCCTTCTCACACGTACTTCTGGTCAGCCAGGTACCAGCTCCCTTGCATCTGTACATCTGGTCTTTCTTACTAAGTACAAAACTTTACATTTGTTACCACTGAACTGCACACTGTTGGATATGACCCAATGTTCAAACCTATCAAGATCCTTTTGAACTTTGGCTTTATTGTCTAATGCACAGGTAGTCCTCACTTACCAACCATTTGTTCAGCAACCATTCAAATTACAACAGTGCTGAAAAAAATAACTTTATAGCCCATTTAGGACCATTTAGGACCACTGCAGCATCTCTCAGTCACCCATTACAGTCAGTACATGTTGCCCTGTGCCTGAGCTGTTTTTTTTTTCTTTTTTCCCCCTGCTTGCAGAGCAAAGAGATTGGAGAGAAAGGGATTGCAAGAAAGTAAGGCGTTTGCCCTTCTACACACTGAAAGCAATGCAATTGCACCAGCAGCTTACAGTACTTTCTTGAAATCTCTTTATCTCCCATCTCTCTGCTCTGTGAAAGGGGGAGGGGGGGGGGAAACAAGCAATTTCTGTAGGCAATCTTTCCTTTGCCTGACCCTCTCCCCTTGCTGAGCAGGGGAGCTTTGTGTGATCTGCAAATATGATGAGCATCTTTTCTACCTACTCATCTTATTCATTTATGAAAATGTCGAAAAGCACTAAACCCAGAACAGAACACTGGGATATCACACTGCATACCTCCTTCCATGTAGACATGTAGAACCATTAAAGATTATACACTACACGCATGCTACATTCAACTTTATCAAATTCCTTACTGAAGTCTGAGTACACCACATCCACAGTATTCCATTGGTCTACTATTCTAGCTGCTTTTCAGAAAGAGCAGTAAAATTTGTCTAGCATAACCTATTTTCAGTAAATCTATGCTGACTGCTAGTAATCACCTTGTTCCTGTCTAAGTACTTGCAGCTCTACTCTTTGATGATCTTTTCTAGGATTTTCCCAAGTACTGATGTCAAGCTGATTGGTCCATAGTTTCCTAAGTCCACTTCCCCTCCCCTCTTGTTTGAAGACTGGAACAATGTTAGTTCTTCCCCAATCGTCTGGCACTTCAGGAGTTCTGAAACCTTCACATGAACATTCTGCCTCCATCTGAAATGTCAGCAACACTGGAGCTGATTTTTTTTTTCTGGTTTATTGCAAAGCTTGTTTGTTTGATTGTTTGTTACATGGTGGTTCCATTTTCCTATTAGAGGGGATTCTTGCTTTATTCTTCCTTCTGGTTCCTGATCTTCATATTTGTACAGAAAATAATAGCTTAGTGGCTTTGTGGCTCCCTCTAAAGAGCCCAGGGGAAAAAAAAGTGTAAGGGTGAAATTGATAAGCATTTCATCTATTTCTAGGTAGACTTCAGCATGGGAAAAGCTGGCCTGCAAAGCATCAGATTACTGGATTCTTTTATTTTCTATCTGTACCTGTAGTTACAGTAGGTTGATTTCCTGCATAATTAGACTAAACTGAGCAAACTCAGGGAGGCAGTGAAGGACAGGAAGGCCTGGCGCAATATGGTTCATGGGGTCACGAAGAGTCGGACACGACTTAATGACTAAACAACAACTTAAATGTAAGCCACAGACTTATTGTGTTTATCTTGAAATACATGTTAAAATAATTTTTTAAATAATTAACAAATTGAGAACAAATGGCACATCCATTTTTCTCTAGATGAGAGCTGGTTTATAAAACAGGATGACATAATCCACACAGATTTCACTAGAGTATATGTTCAGCTTCCTTCTTCAGCTGGAGGTAGTGTGGAGGATTCTACTGATTTTCTATAATACCAACAATTTAATCTAGGCTTTGCGGGGGTGGGGATGGGAGTTGAATTTTTGTGAGTGCGAGTGTGTGTGCGTGTGTGTGTGCACATGTGCACCTTCAAGTGAGCCTTGACTCCTGGCAACTGCCTGGACCAGTCCCTGCAGTTTTCTTGGCAAGACTTTGGAAGTGGTTTGCCATTGTCTCCTTCCTAAGGCTGAGAGAGAATGACTGGCCCAAAACTGCCCAGTTGCCTTTGTACCTAAGGCAGGACTAGAACTCACAGTCTCCTGGTTTCTAGCCTGATGCCTTAACTACTACACCAAACTGGCTTTTGTTATCTAGGTTATCATATTTTAATTCCTACTACCAAATCTGAATAAATTAATAAATTTATAATTTCATAAAATAAATTCTCAATGTTTATGTGTAGCATTAATAGCATCCTATCAATCTGTTGAGTTTCTTTCTGACTGTCTTTCATTTCCACAGTGCTCAAATTGCAAACATTTAAATAGGCTAGCTTCATAACCGTCTCTCCCAAGCTACTTCTTCATTAATGGCCTGCCATGATAAAAAAACGCATCCTATACAAAGAAATCGCTGCTGACTGCAGGAAAGCTACCTCACCAAGGAGGCTCACAAATAGCCCACCTCTCACTTTAAGTTCCACATATTTGGGGTTAGTAATATTGCCCTACCTTACAGCAGGGTTGTAAGAAAGTTTGCAAGGCACCAAGTAAACATCGTTGACAGCAAGTGTCTTATTATGGCCTGCTAAATGCTTGATGAACTTTTTTTTTTTTTTTTACTGTCTGCAGTGGGGAAGAAAAACAGGAGAATTCTTCATGTTTTTATGCTTTTCTGCACTGCATGAGTCATAAGTTGTTTTGATCTGTAGAAGTACTATAGTTTGAACATTTTAATAAAATAATAATACTGATAATACTAATACTAATTTTCTGTTTAATGGATTTGGCCATTTAAAGCTGGAATACCCACTAAAAGATGTATCATCATCACTATGGACCATTATACTCTCAAAAATGACCACTACACCATAGGCACAGTTAAATCTGATAACTATAAATCCTTGCTAGTAATGATGGTGAAATGTATTCCACCATGAACGCAAGTTGCTATGGGGCCAGCATGTCTCCTACTGTGCCAGGTGTTTGATGTGTCTGATCCAATTTTCCTCTGTTGTAAAATAGCTATCATTGCTTTAAGTGTTGATTTGCTTCCTTGCTTGGCAGCTGTGTTCACAGGCTGCTGTCCAGCTATATTTCCTCCTAAACTATTTTTCTAACCATAGAAATTGTGCCTTCATTAGATAAATGTAAGTATAACCATGTTATTTTGACTTTAATTTCTTACCATTCATGTGCTTTGCAGTTCTAGCAATTTGAATGACAGGAGAAATAATAAATGGGCAGTTCTGAAAAAAGCTTTCATGAGGTCACAGTTTGAATGGCAACTGAACCACACTAGATGGTCTTGCTAGGAGAAGAACATCAAAGTCCATATATCATTAGGCTAAATAATAGCTGATCTGGGCCCTATCAAAAAAGGAGCAATAGAAATGAGCTTTTTATAGGGAACTGGAGACAAAGTGGTGTTCATAGTCAATTACATGCTTACTTTAAACATTTAGATAAAGAAACTGTGATAAAGAATTTAGAGGAAGTATAAAGGATCTTTTCCAATTGTTGTCTTAGAATGAATCTCAGTAAAGTGTACTCTTCTGAAAGGAAAGGGAACATTGATCACACTCTGGGCAGAGGTGACTGATATCCACAAAGAATTATGTATCTCCTAAAAGTATTTAAAAGTGGCATGAAGTTATAAGTGAATCTGTATAACACACATCGTCTCATTCTCTAGGCAAACAAGTGGCTGTCCATGCCAGGGAGTTTAGGACTTCCATTTTGGCCTTCCAACAAGTGATAAAAGATCTTCCAATTCTGGAAAGCATTTGGAAATCTGGCAATTTAGTTCCCACTCTTGGCTGTGGTGGTTTGTATATTTTATTTGCCTGTTGCTATTGATTCAGTTTGAATTTTTAACACTAGTATTTATATACTGCTTGTTAGGGTTATTTAAAAATAATATTTCTAAATAATAAAAAAGAAGGTGAAGGCTGATGCAGTTGACCATATCCAGGGCGACAGCTGCTGCATAAATTAGTTGTAGCTACTCTTGCTGTTTGTAGAATTGGTATTTGGAAGCCAATAGTCTGGATGCTCTCTATAGGGTAGGACAGAAAAAGGCTGACATTTTTGCAAACATCTAGAACTTGTGTATCCTTCATACACCGCTCTTTCTAGCTGACACATTGTATCTTTCTTTTTGTACTTTAATGCATAGATTGAGATCTACACTGTTGTCATGTGCTCTTTGGATGCCCAGAAAATTTCCCAAATAAAGTGGATGTTTATGAGTTATAGATGGGTTGACATTCTGAGTAAAATTAATCATGAGTAACAGTTACTGCTTACTTTTGACTTAGCTTCCTTAAAAGGCCTATCAAGTCCATAGACCCATCTACAAATATGCAGTCCTCCATTAATATCAAAGTTGAGTTCTCTACTTACTCATTTCTTCAAGCAGGCCTTGGTCACTATTATAGAGAATTTTCTCTATGTAGAAGTATTTAAGGGATGCATAGTAGACCTTAAATAAATATAAATAACCTAATTGGGTATTTCTTCTGACATCAATCCATTGAGTCCTATGTCATATCCTATCACCACCCTTTCACTGAACACATACAAGGATTACAGGATCAGCAGCTGAAGGTGTTGTAGATCACCTAAACTATTAGAACAAAAAAGCACCACTTCTTCATCAAATCAAGTTCTCTATAAAATCATGATAATTTTAAGAACAGCTACAAATACAGTATGTCTCAATAACCTCTTAATAAGGGTTAAGGAGACGGAAAATACAATAATGAAATACAAAGGAGAAAAGGTCTGCAGGGAACAGTGATAGTTGGATAACACAAAAAGAAACAGCTGCTAAGCATAAATAACACATAAATAAAACTTTCTATTAACACATTCTCCCTTTCCCTTCCATTTATTTCCCCAACTGCTGATCACAACCTATATATTTATACTTTACATTAAACATTAAATGTTATTGCTAGTATCTATTTAAATCCTTTGGTCTATTGTTTTTTATTGGTCTCATAAATTTCTTCCTAAAAAACATATTCCAAATGTCTACATTTGCCCTGCTGTATAATGTGTACTATAAATGGGAACCATTGTTGCTTAAATTTGCTTAAATGTATTAGGGATATAAGCTGTCAATTTTGCCATTGCTGTGTATTCTCCAATTTGGGTTTCTCTTTTCCCATGTTGCGCCAAATTTGTTCTTGCAGCTGTCGGCATATATCTTAGTAAATAGTGATATTTTTCAATGTACGTTCTCTGGGATTATACCTAATTAAAATATTTGTGGTTTCAGTTCAAATTTTATTTTTACAATTTTCTGAATATTTTGATTTATATACATATATTTCCAATACTTTTGAATTTTTTTATATAACCACCACATATGATAAAATGTTATATCTTTGTTATAATATTTCGAACACTTATTGTTATATAAGCTGCCTATCTTGATAATTATTGGTGGAGTTATTGTATATACCATTCATCAACCATTTTATACCAATTTTCCCTTAAATAATAGCTTGGAGTAAATTTTATTCATTTTTTCCATAGCTCTTCTCGTTGTGGTTATTTCTTTGAAGTTTTGCATCCACTTTATCACACAATGTTTTATTGGTTCTCTCTCTGTGTCATATTTCAATAAAATTTATATCTTCTTTTCGTGTGTTTCAAACTCCGCTGTATTTCTCAAAGTCCCTCCTTCTTTCTTGAGATCACTTTTTATTCTTCCAGCAATTTGTGAATACATCAGTCATGGGAAATTCCTACCTTCATTAAACAGTTATTTAGCCTGTTTTCTGAGTCTGGATGCACTATAGTGGCATATATAATTAAATCTTTCTTACTATAATTGTCCCTGAAGTAAAAGGCATTTAACTTTTGGTGAAGCTAATGGTGAAGTTCCTGGACTCATTCTTCTTTTTAAAATATTTTTTTATTTTTATCACATTTTTATCAAACTTTGCCTTATAATATGTCCTTTCAAATTCTTTTCTTCTTTTGTTTGTTTGTACCACAAGCATCTATGAAGTCCATTGGCTAAACTGGTTCCTTCTATGATTGATATTCTACTATTTGGGGATTTAATCCATTCTGTTATCCATAATAGACAACTAGCACAGTAATATAATTTAAGGTTAGGAAATACAAGGCCATCTCTTTCTTTTGAATCTTGCAAAATTTTAATGCTTAGTCTTGTTTTTTTTACTATTCCATGATACAGTGGTACCTCGGGTTACGAACGCCTCTGTTAACGAACTTTTTGGGTTACGACCAGCTCCGGCTGCAAAAATTTACCTCGGTTTGCGAACTCCGCCTCGGGTTATGAACTGGATCCGCGGCCATTTTCCCTGCTGCCACATGGTCGCGGCTTCCTCATCGCGTGGGCGAGATCGCGGTAGCAAGGAGACATTCGGTGAGGCTTGTGGTGTGTTTTGTGGTGTTTTGGAAGGTTTTTGGTGTGCTTGTCAGCATGGCTCCAAAGAAAGTAATTTGCTTCGGGTTGCAACCAATTCGGGTTGCGACCAGAGTCACGGAACGGATTAAGTTCGTAACCCGAGGTTCCACTGTACTTGTCTTTGTCTGAGATTGGAATTGGTGCCACTTGAAATAAATAGTTCATCTTGGATAGTATGTTCATTTTTATGGTTGGGGATAAGTCCTAGCCAAGAAAGTTTAAGGCCTGTGCACGTTTCAAGATCCTTTTTAAAATGTCTTTCCAAACTTATTATAATTGTTCTGAAATACGTCTTTATTGCATCCTGTCAGATAAAGTCCCAACTATTTCACTGGATTTTTTGTTATCTCACCACCACACTCTTATTTCACAAAGTTTTCTTCTTCTGGGGTTAAATATCTTGTCTTGTTTTCTTTTGCAGAAAGACTTTTATATGCATAGAGGTGGAAGGATAAGACATTACCTACGATGGAAGAATGGATGGTGAAGTTGATGGAGTTAGCTAGATGGCAAAATTGACGGCTTTGATTCGAGATAAGACATTGTGTAATTTTAATAATACTTGGAAACCTTTTTTGACTTTTTGCGAGATATGGGAAAAATGATATTTTGCTATATGGATTTGATGATTAGAAATAATATGGATTAATAGAAATAATGGAAGTTATGTTTTAAACTTAGCATAAGAGTTGGATGTATATAGCTACTTATATTTGTTGTGAGCAGGGTCGGAAGTCAATTTTTTTTTCCTGATTTCTCTCTTCTCTCTTTTGTCTTATACACTTATCTCTCATATTTCTTATTTCTGTAATTCTCTTTCTCTTTCTCTACTTTTTCTTAATATTAGTTTTTGTTAGTTTTGGTTTTATTATTCTTTTTAATTTTTTAAAAAAAGTTTATATATATAAATATATATATTTGTGGCTTTTTCACTGATTCTATATCTGGGGAATTAACCAAAGTCTTTGATTGTTTTCATCAACTGTCTTATAGCACTCTGGGGCTGCATAATGATTAGAACTATATTATAAGCGTAGCATTTCATTTTAATCCTAAATATTGGTTTGTCTCTCCAAATCTTGTCTGCCAAAACTTCTAAAGCAATTACAGATAATAAGGGAGAAAGTGGGCACCCTTACCTGGTGCTTTTGCTTATTAGAAAACTTGTGGTAAGTGCTCCATTTGGTATAACCTTTGCTGTTGCCAGAAAGGGAAATATATTGAAACTGAAAGAAAAGGAGAGGATACTCTTTCATGTGCTTGATATCTGCCTGATTCTACAGTTTAGTAATTCCAATCCAGTGAAAAACCTTATCACAAAAGGAGCTATAAATGAAAAATAGTCAAATTTATATATTGGAGCAATGGAAATCTAAAAAAAACCAAACACCTTACAATTCATATTAATTGCAGCTAGCAGGCAAGTATAAGGCTAAAGAGAAAATAAATCTTAAAGCTGGAATCTAGAAGTAAGTGGAATTTCTTCCTGTCAAGAATCTGATCGTGCACACTTTTAAAGCCTGAACAATTTATTTGAGATCTTAATTTGGAGTAGTGGTTCCTAGATTTTACTAATTGAAACTTTGACACTTAAGTACAATTTCAGTTATTCATACAATGGACTTGATCTATCTCCTCTATCAAATAACTAGTATTACTTTTTCTTTCACTTATTGCTTAAGTGAATCAGCTATTCACTTTCCCGATGCTTAAATAATAAAATTTCCTTAAGAACATTGCTTCTGTGGTTTAAAAAACAAAAAATCTCCCTTATTCTTTTTTTATCAAGAGTGAACTTGAAAATACTTTCCCCTTTCCACCCCCATACTGCACAATTAATAAGTAATTTCAGAAGCACTAATTATTCCTAAAGACTGTGAAAATGCTATTAAATAAGCATAAAGGTATTAAAATGCAACCTCTCTTTCTAACTACTTAATGGAGATGAAAGAGAAACTTATATACAGGTCAGGAAACCACAGTACAGACAAAACATGGTGAAACAGACTGTTCCAGGTTGGCAAAGAAGAGTGACAAGGCTGCATACTCTCTCTTTATATATTCAACCTATATGCTGAATGAATATATTAAGGGAAGCTGGATTGGAAGAAGATGAGCATGGCTTTAAAACCAGAGGAAGAAATATCAATAACTGTGCTGTGCCAATGACATTACTCTGATAATCGAAAATGCAAATGACCTGCAAGCTATAGTAATAAAAGTCAAGGGCATATTAAAAAAAATGGGACCAGGACCAAACTAACGATCACAGGTAGAACAACCAGCCTTAGAACTGACAATGAAGATACTGAAGTGGTAGATATCTTCTGCCTTTTAGGATCAATCATCAACAGTAAAGGAACCACTAGACAAGAAATCTGTTGCAGACTAGCACTTGGTAGAGCAGCCATGAAGGTCTTGGAAAAGATATTCAAATGCTCTGATATGCCTATACCTACAAAGATCAGAACTGTGCAAGCAATGGTATTCCATATGACATTCTTTGGAAGCAAAAGTTGGACTTTGAAGAAGCAGGATAGGAATAGTATTGATGCCTCTGAACTTTGGTGTTGGAGAAGACTCCTGAGAATACCGTGGATAGCCAAGAAAGCAAACCAATGGATCATCAAACAAATCAACCCCAAGTTCTCACTTGAGGCACAAATGACCAGGTTATCTGACCAAATTATCCTACTTCGGACACATTATGCAAAGACCTCTTTCTCTAGAGAAGGCTGTAATGCTAGGAAAGGTGGAAGGAAAGAGAAGAGGATGGCCAGCAGCAAGGTGGATGGACTCAGTTACAGTGGTAATGGATATTGCCATTGGAAGACCTGAGTTACCAGGTTAGGGACAGATTGTCATGAAGAAAATCTATGTGGTTGCTAAGAGCTGACACTGACTTGCTGGCACATAATCGATCTACCAAATCAATTTAATCAAGAACTTGGTATAGTTTAAAAGCCCATACAGCAAATTAAGGTTTGTATAATGAAGGCAGTTTGATTCAGATAGATAGATAGATAGATAGATAGATAGATAGATAGATAGATAGATAGATAGATAGATAGATAAAGAAAAATGCCTTTCCTTCCAGTAGCAGAAGGTCTAGAAATGAGGGCGAGCAAGTATTTTTCTAGTATTTGTTGCAAATCATTTGGGTCCTCTACACATCTAGAAACTTTCAGCAGTCTTCCATCTTTCACTGATTCTTTCAATCTTTTATCATAAATAATCCGATTAATCTTAGTTATATATATGCATGAAAAGACATATGCTTAAAAGTATCTGAAACAAGGAGAACTAAGCAGCTTCTAATTTACAGATACTCCTTTGTTAATGACCACTTGTTAGTGACCATTCAAAGATGTGATAGTGCTGAATGAGTGATACTTATGACCAGTCCTCGAAGTTCCAGCTGTTGCACAAGTCCTTCAGTGACGTGATCACAACTCAGGTGCTTGGCAACCAGCTCACACTTAACAATGATTGCAGCATCCTGCAGTCACATGATCGCCATTTGCAACCTTCTCTGCCGGCTTCCCACAAGCAAAGTCAATGGGGAGGCTGGCAGGGAAGGTTGCAGGTTGCTCCTGCCACTTTTTCTCCTGAGGATCCCCATTACAGAGGCAAGATCCCAGAGATCTCGTACTCTGTAATACGTGCTCGCACTGCAGCACTCCCTCCCCAGCCTGTACACACTTGCGTGGTGCCACAGCAACTCCTGCCTAGTCCGTACACAATCATGCAGCGGTGCAGCAATGCCTGCCCAGCCAGCACACGCTGACCACAGCATCCCCCACCTCACTCTGTAGTACTCACCTGTCCTCTGGCCTGCTTTCAAGCTGCTTGGGACTTGTAATTTCCAGCCAGTTTCCCACTGACTTTGTTTGTGGGACGCTGGCAGGAAGTTGCAAGTTGCAGTCACATGAAGTCCTCACTTAACGATCTGCAATTTTTGCTTAATGATGGCAACAGGGACTACTGGGATTGCTGTTGCTAAGCAATGTGGTCACATGACATCACGCTTTATGACCACATTGCTTAGCGATGGAGATTCCAGTCCCAATTACTGTTGTTAAGCATGGACTACCTGTATATTAGGATCCAGTGAATTATCACAATTCAAAGGACTATAATATGTCACCAACCTATGAATTTCTACTTTAATATACATCTACAACAGTCTACATGACACCAACTCATATTTTCTGAGATTTTAGTCCTCTCACTTATAATTTATTCTATACCGTCACTTCCACAGGAATATTCATCACCTCCATTCCACAAGATCAGCCTTTCCTCATTTAAATCTCTCACATCTTTCCCTTTTGTTTTTGTTTTCAAAGTACACATTTTTCCTTCTTTAATTCCACTAATTAATTCATGCTCATACTTTCCAAGTCACAAGCTTCCATACACTATGGTTGTCAACAGATGGGCTCATGAATGCTAACCTCCACGTCCCACCCTTCAAACATTTTAGTAAGAAAGAGAAAGCGTAAACTAGGTTAGCAGCCCTAATCATACCCGTGCCACAAATAGCATGCTCTTCTGATAGTAAGATCACAAATCTGGTAAATTTCAGCACATTTTAACGAGTATGTCACAAACTATTTTCTATGTATTTTAAGGTCTGAAATGAAGGCTACCTTGCAAGCCAACAAACTTTAAATTAAGTTCTTCACATTTCTCAGGACTTGACAATTGCACATAACTATACAGCTTTCTTATTCGTTGATAATCTTAATGCTCCCACTAGGTAGGTTGGAAATAAATTCATGGTTAGTAAATATTAGTACTCAAGGGAAAATAGCACTTTCGTTTCACTGCAAGTTGAAGAAAGGGGATCATTATTATTCCAAAGTATCCACGGATTGGTGAGGAGAGTAGAAAGGATAAATGATCTGATATGATCTGAAAGATGCTGCCGTTCCCAAGTGCATGCCTGTTTCATGGAACCTCATTTTTCTTTCTAGATTATGTAGCTGTGATCCTAGATTTCAGTCTCTTTGGTTGCTTGGACAGAGGGATATCTAAGTCTGTTTTTAAATTTCAATGCTAAATTCACTTAATTTTTTTTTTCATTTTTTAGGGAAAAAAATCCAGCTTGGCTAATATAAAACAATACAATACAAAATTAATGTCAGGCAGTTGATGCTACATTTCACCTTCTTCTGTATATTATAATTGGTAGGGTTTTTTTCATTGTTTTCATTTTTCATTGCTACAAAACATGAGAATACCCATACTATGACTGAACGACCCAGAAAAGGGTGTAAGTATTTTGCAGTTCCAAAATTTGGTGCATATATTTTTAAAGTGAATGTCAAGGTGTTGAAAGCACCTGTAGATATGCCTGTAACTAGTTCTATGTTCAGGGAAGAGTAAAAACAGGGGCAGAATAGGAGGTGAACAACGCAAAGTTGCAGAAGTCCAATGACAAGACATCATGATCTTCCTATTTTGGGATGAGATGTTCTTTGGCAGCTGTGGGATAAGCAACTGAGTGAAACTCATGAGACCATGCAGAAATGCAGAGGTGTTTACTGTAACTATGAACTAATTCTTAGGAAAAAGATATAAAAAGTAATTCAAGCATGACAACATTAAACATTCTTTTTTATTTCCACATACAACAAAACTGAGCAGAATTGATTGGAAATCTGCTCCATGTTTATAAGGGAATTTTTTTGCCTGGCAAAATGCATACACCTTACCATAGTGTCCTAATGTTAAGACTTTTATCTGTTTTAGGGGTTTGCAAATTTTGCCATAAGGCCCCAGAATTGAGATGCAAAGCCTTCCTATAGATGAATAAAACCAAAATAAAGATGGGCAGCAGAAATCCAGTGAAAACAGTAAGTCAGCTCAATTCCCTCTAGCCACTATCAGTCAGTACAAGAAGAGGGCCAATGGTCTGTGCTCTCCTCTGGAAGCAACTCTCGCTCTGTTTATTTACTATGCCTGAACATACTTCAGACCTGGGGCAAGCAGCAGTGCTGCATCTTTCTGCTACATGGAGAGTTGCCTTAACTTTGATGAGTGGTTCTTTCAAACAATGGTATCGGTGGGCTTTTTTCTTCTTTTTTCCAGGTTCATCACGGAAACCAGAGAAAAGTCAGGTTGCTTGAATGAATTGTAGAGAGGGGCTATGCTCATTTAAGACCTCTTCTTGCAAATCAATTGCAAAGCCCTATCAGCCCTATCATCTACACATTTTTCATAAAATATTTCAAGGACTATCACATAAAACAAGCAAACTCCACAAGACACACGTGTATTTAAATTGTTGTATAATGTATATATGTAAAATACTTAAATGTGGCTTAATTTTTGTCATTAAACACCAGAATCAAACAAGAAGGCTCAGTAGAACCAATAAAGAAGCTCAAAATAGACATTAGAAAGCCTTTGGGAAAATGAGATCCTATAGTTGTCGATTAGCTATCCAAAACAGTTTTCCATTTAATTTGTAGAATACCCAGACAATTTCGCTAGAAAGCAGGGTCAACTGAACATAATGGATTAAAAGAAGGAAGAGGGTGCTAAGAGTTCTAAAATTAATATAGAACTACCTTCATACTAAGAAGTTAGTGGAGAAAAGGGGGGGGGGAAGGAATTATACTGAGAATCAGGAAAAGTACTATTTGCCAAGGTATCAAAGACAGAATTCAAGAAATGTGTTATTTATCAGTTTTTGAGAAGACTGTTTTTTCTACTAATCAAAAAATGACAAATTCATTTCCTTTTGGCACTGATTTCATAATATTTACAAGCATGGGTAAATTTTTGTACATAATTTGTTACATTGTTATTAAATTATTAAATGAAAATGTAATACATTTAGGTGATTTATATGTTGTAAGTATGTTAATTTTTAGGGTTTTTTTTTCCTTTTTCCGTTTTCCTTATTTTATGTTATTCTTTTTAATTTTCCCTTAGTTTGTTTTGGTTTTATAACTTTATAACTAATTAATTCATTGGATGTGTGTTTATTACTATTCAAATCAAATCAATCTTTATTATGTTCATAGCCTAAGGGAATGAGGTAAAATTAGTAGGAAGAAACATAAAAATATAACAGGTAAAGTAAAAAGCTAAAAATATGAAAGACATTAGTATAAAAGGTATAAAAATGAGGGTCTAAAGCGAATTATATGTAAGACCTATATAAAATACAAAAAATAAACTGCAAAAAATATGAGCCATAGAATATATAAAAGATATAAAAAAGTGAGAATTTAAAAAGGAGGGATGGGTATAAGGAAGTGTATATATACATATACATATACATATACATATACATATACATATATATATATATGCTTCCTTATACCCATCCCTCCTTTTTACTATATATATACTATATATATATATATTATATTTACTATATATATACTATATAGTATATGTATATATATAGTATGTGAGAGACTATGTACAGTATATTACTGTTTTTCTTTTGTCTGTTTTCTCGGTATTTCTTTTTAAATTTGCAATAGAATTACAGATCCATTCCAAGTTATGATGGTGCTGAACGAATTGTGGTTATGACCAGTCCTCCAAGTTCCAGCCGTCCCACCACCTCTGTGGTCACTTGATCGCGATCTGTGTGCACTTATGACTAGATGCCAAGTGCCCCGTGATCACGTGATTGCCATTTGCAATCTTTCCTGCCAGCTCCCCCAGAAAGTCAATGGGGAAACTGGTAGGGAATGTTGCAAGTCACTAGGGTAAGTCTCCCCCATCCCTGCACCCTCCCCTAGCCTGTCTGTGCTTGCACCGTGCTGGGCACTTACACACCCATGTACACCCTCCCCAACCTGCACAGTGCCTCTAGCACACCCTCCCTGAACTGCACCTCTCGCATACCTCCTTGCATCCTTGCACACCCTCCCCGATCTGTGCTGTGCCTCTCGCCCACCCCCTTGCACCCTCCCTGCTCCATGTTGCATCCCCAGGCACCGTCATGCACTATCCCTGACCTGCACCACTTGCACACCCCTTACACCATCACATCCCTCCCTGTCCCGCGCAGTGCCTTTCGTGCAACTCCCCAACCCATGCTGCACCTCTTGTGCACCCCTTGAGGACCCGATGTTGGAGTTCTCTGTTGGAAGTAGCCTATCTGCAGATGTTCTGGCTTTTATTTAGTTCATAGGCGTAGCACTTTAAGAAGCTATTAGCCAAGGGCTGTTATCAGATGTAGCTATCTGTCTTTGTTTCCTTCAGCAGGAAACAGAGGATGCTGTAGTTAAGCTCTTTCTGTCTAGCACAAGAGTTAAGCGGAAGATAGTTTACCACCTGGCCCATCTAGTGGTTTTGCTTGCCGATGTAGGCCAAGGACCCATATGTAGGTCACAAACAGCACCAAAGTTCATTATTAGCATGATAAAAAACACACCCAGAGGTGGGACGCATAGTCAATTAAGTGTACCCCCCAAGATGGAGAATAAGGAAGTTAGGTAGTTCCGCATGGCAACTGCAAGAGACCCCACCTAGGAGGTGTAATATGATTATGCTTGCCAATGGGATTGTATCTAATGTTGTAGAGAATGCTATAAAATGTAGCCCACTGAACTGGGTGGGTGCACACTTTTTGCTGGGCATAGCCCCCTGTGCGCCTCTCTTTGCCTCTGTACAGAAATAAAGAGATCCTTTTTCCCTTGACTCTGTGTGGACATTGGCTCTCTCACACCGGGTGAACAAACTTAGCCAGACTTCTGACCAATACCTCTCATCCTCATGCACCCTTGTGCACTCTCCCTGACCAGCATGGCACTTCTTGTGCACCCCCGTGCACCTTCCCTGACGTACATGACACTCTCGTGCACCCCCTCACACCTCCTTGCACCTTTCCCAATCCACATAGTGCCTCTCACATGCCCTGGCACCCTCCCTGACACTCCCTCACACCCTTGTGCACCCTCCCCTACACCCCT
This sequence comes from Python bivittatus, assembly GCF_059951505.1. Classification (NCBI taxonomy): domain Eukaryota; kingdom Metazoa; phylum Chordata; class Lepidosauria; order Squamata; family Pythonidae; genus Python; species Python bivittatus. Next base: position 65,999,964 of record NW_028277030.1, on the reverse strand, counting down.
GTGCACCCCCTAGCTCCCTCCCCCACGCAGTAGCATCCACTTACCTGCCTGTGGGCCAGGGATTTGCAACTTCCTGCTGGCCTCCTCACTGATTTTGGTTGTGGGAAGCCAGCAGGAAGTTGCCTTGCTTAACGACTATAGGATTCAGTTAATGATGGCAACTGGGACTACAGGGATTGCCGTCGCTAAGTGATGCATTCATGTTTCACAATTGCATTGGTTAGTGATGGAAATTCTGGTCCCAATTGCTGTCGTAGGTTGACGACTACCTGTATAGGTAGATAGGTAAGTAGAAAAACACCTAGCAACTTAAGCCATCATTTTCTAAGACAGCCCTGTTTACCCTCTAATTTATTCCTCAAATTTTAAAATTACTAAGCCATCACCAATACTTATATAGTGCTCCTCAATATAATTGTTAAAACCCTCCTGGTTACTAACACTCCAGATCCAGGAAGCTCTCATGTCTATGAATCTGTGTAGGCCCAGGGGACTGACAAACAAGTGCTCAGTTGTGCCAATAGTGTTTGGACTGAACTTCAATAAACTCACCTCAAAGAAGAACAAGAGCAAAGGCTTTGTGAATGTTAAGTAGCCATCTATCACCAGCCTCTAGAAGAGGGAAATAATCTAAAACCCAGTGACTATGTGCTGCTTTTTGCCTAATTTTATGTAATTCTGGATTAATTTCAAAATCTCTTTTTAAGCAATCAGTTCAGATTTCTGGAAAGATCCTCCTAATCTGCTGTGTGCCATGAAAATGAGATTGAGAGAGAAAAGGGAATGTCCAAAAAAAGATTCTGATTCCCCAGCCACCATTTGCTTTAGTATTGGTGTGAGGCTCCCTACAAGGGAATTAGGACCTCAGCAAAAAAACCAAACGAACAGAACTCTTAACCTCTCTTCAAGGAAAAGGAAGAATTTAATCATAGCCAAGTAAATGTGTTGCCATTTCCATAAATACAGCAACAGCAAGGGCTCAGAATCAGTGACAGTAAATTTAGATCTATTCATAGCTGAGCACAGTTTCATCTGTTGAACTCCTGCAAAAGGTAACCGATCAAGTATCAAGTCTAAGTTGAACTAAGTCATTTATAAATATTTCAAAGTATGAACTACAAAATTTAACTCAGTGAATTTCACTACACAATCTCCCTATATCCATCTTGCTCATCAAGAAATCTTCCAACTGGTCTAATAATTTGTAATACGTGATTAACATGCATTGATTTCAAATACCTAACAATGAAGGAGGGAGAAACAGAAACATCTAACATGCTTGTGGTGGAAGCAGTTATCATTTTGGAGGAGGGAACAAGGAAATTGACTGCCAAAACTACAGTACATCTTAGCATCTGTGGTAGTATATAGTGGGGTGGAGAGAGGAAGAGGAAGGTTGTCTGTACATTTTAGTTTGAGGAGAGACATAAGCAGTCTTAATCCTGAAAGACCTGAACAACATATGTGTATTCAGTTCAGCACTTTTCTCAAGAAAACTGCAAAGGTGAATAAAACAAACTATCCACCAAACAGAGCTTAGGGTGGTATACAGGGTTAAATAATATAGTACTCCCAAGACAACCTGCAAATTATATATTAGAAAGGAGGAGAAAATGTGTGAAAGATGAGACCAGTGAACACCTGACAAAGAATGCTGCCTGCTGTTATCTCATCAGACTCCTTGACTCTCCCAGTTTAAAAGCAAAAGGCCCCCAGTAGTCACTCAGGCATTCCAGCTTCCTGCTTCAGAGACTCCATCTCCTGGAAATAGCCTGTCAGGTCCCATCTGTTTTTTCCTTTTGTGAAGTTGCCAACGTCCTGAGAATGGGTCCTCTGTTCCCATCTCCTTGCTGATGCAGGAAAACCAAGGGGAATAACCCCTCCAATCTGCCAGAAATTGGTTTTCTGATATCAAGGACTGCTTCAGGAGCTGCAATCTACAACACTTAAATGAAAATTAGATTCGTAAGCACAGTGTTTTCTTTTGTTGTCTGATTGCAAAACCCTTCATTTTTTTGCCTGCTTTTTGCTGTGTGCATTGAAAGAGCTTAAAGTGAAATAAACCATTAATGAGAAAAATCCTGAAAATAAGCATGTATTATGACATCTGATATGGTATGAAAAACAACAACAACACACACACACAAGACTTTCCTAGCATTTTCAACCTACCCCAAGTGAAAACTTTTGTTGCGGCTTCGAAGTCTGTACAAGTTTGGGGTAGCAAATTAGTTGCCATGAGATTGGCCAGAACTTAGGAGGCCATTAAACGTGTGTCTTATTAGATATGACACAGCCATTAATCACATAGAGCATTTCTTTTGATTGGTTTATCAATCAAGCCACAGTGTCTTTACCTTCAGTTTAACACATTTATCTAAGGTCATAAATTTGCATTGTGTTTAAAGTTGGGGGGGGTATCATTTTAATTGGCTGGTTCAGCTTTAATCCGCGTTCTTTTTATAACTCTCAGATCTCCATTGTCTACAAGGAAGTTTCACTACTGGTCTCTGATTCTGCAGGGATTTCGTAGTAGACTTTGCATTCAGATTTACCGTATGGTGCAAAAGTTTTAGGCAGGTGTGAAAAAATGCTGTAAAGTAAGAATGCTTTCAAAAATATATACTGTAATTGTTTATGTTTATCAACTTACAAAATGCAAAGTGAGCAAACAGAAGAAAAACCCAAATCAAATCAATATTTGGAGTGACTACCCTTTGGCTTCAAACCAGCATCAATTCTTACACTTGTACACTTGCACAAAGTCAGGGATCTTGTAGGATTAGAGTCAGGTGTTTGATTAATCAGTTATACCAAGCAGGTGCTAATGATCATCAATTTCACATGTAGGTTGAAACACAGTCATTAACTGAAACAGAAACAGCTGTGTAGGAGGCTTAAAACTGGGTGAGGAACAACCAAACTCTACTACTAAGGTGAGGTGGTGGAAGACAGTTTCATGTCACAGGTCATATACCATGGCAAGACTTTGCTCAGCAACAAGACACAAGATAGTTAGACTGTGTCAGCAAGGTCTCTTCCAGGCAAAAATTTCAGAGCAGACTGGGGTTTCAAGATGTGCTGTTCAAGCTCTTTTGAAGAAGCACAAAGAAACAGGCAATGCTGAGGACTGCAGAGGCAGTGGTTGGCCAAGGAAACTTAATGCAGCAGATGAAAGATGCATCATGCTTACTTCCCTTTGACACTGGAAGATGTCCAGCAGTGCCATCAGCACAGAACTGGTGGAAAGCAGTGGGACCCAGGTATACCCATCTACTGTCTGGTGAAGTCTGGCCAGAAGCGGTCTTCATGGAAGAATTGTGGCCAAAAAGCCATACCTCCAATGTGGAAACAAGGTTAGGTGACTTAACTATGCACGAAAACATAGGAACCGGGGTGCAGAAAAATGGCAGCAGGTGCTCTGGACTGATGAGCCAAAATTTGAAATATTTGGCTGTAGCAGGAGGCAGTTTGTTCGCCAAAGGGCTGGAGAGTGATACAATAATGAGTGTCTGCAGGCAACAGTGAAGCATGGTGGAGGTTCCTTGCAAGTTTGGAGCTGCATTTCTGCAAATGGAGTTGGAGATTTGGTCAGGATCAATGGTGTCCTCAGTGCTGAGAAATACAGGCAGATACTTATCCATCGTGCTATGCCATCAAGGAGGTGTGTGATTGGCCCCAAATTTATTGTGCAGCAGGACAATGACCCCAAATGCAGCCAATGTCATTAAGAACCATCTTCAGTGTAAAGAAGAACAAGGAGTCCTGGAAGTGATGGTTTGGGCCCCTCAGAGCCTTGATCTCAACATCATCGAGTCTGTCTGGGATTACATGAAGAGACAGAAGGATTTGAGGCAGCCTACATCCACAGGAGATCTATGGCTAGTTCTCCAAGATGTTTAGAACAACCTATCTGCCGAGTTCCTTCAAAAACTGTGTGTAAGTGTACCTAGAAAAATTGATGCTGTTTTGAAGGCAAAGGGTGGTTACACCAAATTTTGATTTTGATTTCTCTTCTGTTTGCTCACTTTGCATTTTGTAAGTTGATAAACATAAACAATTACAATATATATTTTTGAAAGGATTCTTACTTTACAGAATTTTTTTACATCTGCCTAAAACTTTTGCACAGTACTGTATATTTTTATAGCAGGACTGAATTCTGCTATAAGATACCATAGATCTTTTGTTAGCTGTATTGAATAACACATATAGTAGAAATATATTATTTAGCATCCGGCAAAACATTACATATCCTCAAACTACTGCTGATACAGACCAAAAGCCGATGTAGTCCAGAATTGTATTCTTATAGTGTTCAACTAGTTGCATTAAGAAAACTCCACAATCAGGATTTGTGCTTGTTAACTTTCTCCCATTTCCCCCCACCAATGAGCATGCAATTCCAGTCCCGAGAGATAGGACAAGCTGCTAAAAGTCCCCCTTATTTTATTTTTCAGAAGTAGCTATGCTATCACCACTTATTGATTAATAATACTTAATTTAACTCTGCCTGAAGACAGAAAAAATTGACATGTGTTGTGTAACAAAGCAAGCCCCTTTTCCAGGACTTTCCTTTAATCACCTTAAGAAACAGGTAAATATGAATGCCTGGCGGTCTGGCCCATTGGTAAGACTGCTCCCCAGACTTAGGAAAAATATTAAGGTTGCTCCACCTTCTAAGTCGGTACACTTATGAGAGAAGTCAGAAATTATACATTGCTATGGAAAATCAAAGAAAAGATAGACATAATTATCTAAACTTATTAGGAACCTTAATCTTTCAAAATATCTAAAGAAGGATTTCCTGTGACATCATAACACATATAGATATCTTTGTAGCTGTTAGAAGACAAAACAAACATCACTGATCAGTTTTTCTGGGAAAAAAGGAAAAGAAAATTCTTGGAATTTTGAGCCAACTGGATAACTTGATCAAGTCCTTCCATCTGATTCTTACCTGTTTAGCATGGGGCGGAGTCACTGAGAAAGGCAGCTTGGGAAATATAGTGATCTAGATTTTGATCCGGTTACATTTAATTGCATCGTCTATTTAGAGGAATTGTAGTAAGGAAAGTTTGGACACTTCACAGACAGGTATTGTTGATATTGGAGGTATTGTAATTCATAGTCACCATCAGTACTAATAATTGCTGATAGTCCTGTCTCACTTAAATTTAACTAACCTCTTTGAAAGCTACCCATTGTAGGAGGTTTCATTTGTTATTCCAAAGGACTACCTATCCATTTTACCTATCCATTACATGAAGAACTGCTGCCTGCTCTTATTTTCTCTTTATGCCTGTCCAGTAGACAGACAGACAGCAAATATGAAAGAAATACAGTAAGAAAGTATGTATGACTCATTACTATGCTTTCAGAAGAAAGCATTACTATGCTTTTCTGGTTAGGACTTAATGGGCATTGGTCACTGGTTTAAATAAAGTTATGCGATTCTTTTATTATTTACGATGACCTGATTATCAATCTATCTTTTGTTGTTAGGTTAAGAGTTTTCTGTTTTTTTCTTAATTGTATTGAAAGGATTTTTTAAAAGTCTATTGTTTTGGATGGGTAGGGCTAAATTTCTATGAAAGACTCACTGGTTTTAAAATTTTACATTTATACCATCTAATTTTATAAAGAATCACTGAATAGGCTGTCAAACCAGAGCAGTACTGACCCTGGTAGCACAATCAATTTTTCTTGGGCCTGGCAGGCAATTAACTGTTTAGGCTTTATATTATAGAAAACAAATATAAGTTATTATTATATACTGGAAAAAGATGAAATAGGTCATTTATTGTAACTGTACTATAATTCTAAATCCAGGAACTGAAGAAATTAACAATGCTTTTTTTTCTTTTCAATACCATGTAGCTAAGGCTACTTGACTTAACTAGCTTTTGCAAAGTTTCACCATTGTTACTTCCAAGGCATTTAGGTTGAAATTCTAAATGGATTTATTCAGGAGTAGAGTCCATTGAATTTTGTGGGTTAATTTTGCACAGATACCTTTATCTGTAAAGACTTAATGACTTCATAGAACTATTATTTTATGCTTGAAGTATTTCACGGTCAGAGCACGTTATATAAATATTGCTCAAATTATTATTTTTTTTAAATCACAAAGGCATTGTCTATATACATTATACATTCCCAACTGTTTACCCGCTACCATGTTTATTGTCAAGGATGTATCCCTTTTGCTGATGATCCTTGGTATTACCAAGCTGTTGAGCAGAATCTACAGCAAGAGTTGCTTCTGGGTTTAACCTCCAGTTCACTCAGGCTCACAAACCACTCAGGCTTTTCTAACTGAGTTCCATTTCTTCTTCTCCTCTTTCCCCAGAGAAATGTTTATCTCTTGATCACTGGTGGATGGCAGGAGAATCTGTTTGGAGTCTGTTTGGCTTCCTTAGGTTCCAATTCCCTTTTGAGTCGATTCACTGTATGATCTAGTTTAGCTCAATGCCTCTCTCTTTTCCTCCCTTTCTCTCTCCCTGTCCCTCTCTCTCCCCTACCTCTTTGGCATGGAACCTGAGTTTTATGAGCATCTTATAGCTTTCTGTGTGATGCTTTCTTGGATACTGTTAAATGCTTGATTTGTCAGGACACCTACAGCACACGCTGACTATTTAAATGCTGTGGTTATTCTCTTTCCTCCAAAGATTCTGCTCTGTGGTTCTTTTTGTTCAGCCTAAGGCAGAATGATTTCCCCACTTCCAAGCAAAGAACAGAAAGATTAGAATTCTTCCGTCTTCTACCCACCGTTTCTTGCCTATGGTATAGTAGTAGAGGCAAACCTTTCATCTTGCTGACATGGATTGATTTCCAGCCTTCTTGTGATCTCACTTTCGCTTTGAATGTAATTGCATAAACTAATGTTTGAATTTTTACCAATTATTCACTGGAGAGGAAATAATATTGTTGTACAGTGCTACTAATTTTTCTCATGCTAGATTTGAATTGGTGGTCTAGAAACAAAATATACCACATAGTCTTTTTTTTTTAATTATAAAGATGATTATGCCATCATTTTCTTTCCTTCCGCTTCTTTTTACTATGGAGCCTCTCCTTCCCATCAGTTAACCATTCATACAAAGAAATGTAAAGAAATATCACTTTGATTTGGGGAAGGAAAAGGCCCATCTTATAGTTAAAAATTTCTGCTACCAAGTATCAATATAACTTAAATATGTGTCCACTAACTACACAGGCAGGCTAAAGACCTATCTGCTTAACAAGGCATTTCCATACCAGCCAACTACTCAGTAGTTGTCATATCATGTGGAAATCTTTCTCAGAACTTGCTACATCACTGCTGATGAGCTGTACTGCAGCTTTGATGCGATGTCCTGGGCAGTCTTTCAGTTTAGCAACTAAAGACTTAATCCAGGAAGCACAAGAGTACACACACAGTCCCACTTCCTTCATATCTATTAGAACAGCACAGGAAGGATAGCTGATAGGGCTATTCTCATTCATGGCCACATAGAAATTTCTACGTCGTATATGGTGGTGACAGCAGCAGAATTTCTAAGCAACGTAATAAAAAGACTGGGTATCTCTTGGGCATAGCCTATTTGAAATATATATATAATGAGTACCATTATGTTACTTAATTACCACAGTTATTTAAACATTAAGTCTGTATTCCGATAGACTTGGTGATATTCATAGTAATGAGCAGAAGCTATAGTAGTACTTCGGGGCCAGATTTCTTTTAATAAATCTACATGCGCCATCAGGCTTTTTCTTCCCTCCAGGCTGTTATCTTTTTCCTCTTTTTTATATATGCTAAGTCTTTTAGCAGTAACTGCAAAAATTAAAAAGGTCAATTGTATGATGAAGCGCACAGACCTGGATATTTTAAATGGCACCCTAGACTAAAAGAGCTAATTGCTTTTTTCACAGTGCAGCTCTTTTAAGTGCTCATAAGGCAAATGGGCTCATGTGGAAAAGAAAAAAAAATGAATGCATCTATCTTTTCCTTGTAAGCCCGTTGGGGCTTATTTAAGTTGAGTGTTGCTATAAAGAAATAGAAATCACCTGGAGCTTGTTAAAATTATAATCAAGGAAAGGATGGGAAAGTCCACAATTATGACAGTTCTAATCCATCTGTCTGTGTATCCCCTCCCTTCCAATGTGGTCACAGGTGTATTACTGAGGGGAAGAACATGAAAATCTCCTTACTGAACAAACATCCCAATAACAAAATAACAGTACAACTCGGCCTGCTTACCTCTATAGCTTTAGAGCTGTTTATTTGTCATAAACCAAATAAATTAAGGTCATCTATTGTCATGTAGCTCATCTCTAGTTCTGCACTGCACAAGGAGACCTTGTTGAATGGTATCTCGTTTTGCTTCCAGGCACAAAGCTTGCATTACGCATCACATTCTAAGTAATGCAACAATGCAAGACTGCATGTTCTTGATGAGTTTCTGGAAAACATCCATTTCTGGTAAACAGCACAACACATCAACATACAAACCACACTTACTCAAAAATCCCAAGCAAATTATTTCACCATTACCATAAAGCAGTCTGTTTTCATTAAAGTTAAACATTAATTTCATCCTGGTTTATATTTCAAAGAGTAATGCGTTCAACTGTTGCGTATGGTTTAATGCGACACTGTAACTGTATACAATAAGGAAAAGATTGAGCTCTTAAGTGATATATGGGATATTAATTGTTGGAAGTGGGAATAACTCTCTAAGCAGGTGACAAGCCTTCACTCACAGATAGAATGGCTGAATGCTGGAGATGCTATATTTTGGGTACTGTCTGTACATGCATAAATAGTCACTAACTTGGAATTTAAACAGAATGAAAACAGCTTTGGGCATCAGTTGCAATCAAAAAAACTATCAACAGGTAAGTGGGTAGGCGCCCTCTCTCTCTGCCATTCTTCCAGTTAAAATTGCAGCACCCATTCCCAGGAAGTAATAATATTTCTTTTAATGTCAAAATTGGTTACTTAAAATGATTTCACATTGATGTAAAATATTTCCTTTGGCCTTCTACAGAAGAGCCTGGGACTACATTTCAGTCTTATATGCCCATTGTTTGCTGCGCTAAAAGACAGATATTATACTTTTGACCTAAACAACTAAGAAACCTTGGTTGAGTTGTAATGGGAGTCCTTTATTTTGTATGCAAAAATGTTTACCCTCTCTGAGCGGTTTTTGGGAGAGAGTTTCAGAATGGGTACAGGAGCAAGTGGTCAACACTGTCTGCACTGCATAGCAGCCTCACCCATGGAAATCATCCCTCTCCACAAGAAATTAGAAATAGGATATCATAATGCATGCTTATTGTTTGGGAAAAAGAAATATTTCTCCATACCTCTTTATATCAATTTAGAATAATTGCTGTTGTGCCCTTAGTGATATTCAGTTTTCATTTATACCGATCCCTGATTGGCTGGGTTCATTCAAGGAGAGAAGTACTATAGTCTAAACCTTTGTCCTGAGGAGGACATGCAGGAATAGGTGCAAGCAGGAGGGGGAAAATCCATTGTCAAATGGATTAGGAAGTCATAGGAACCCCAAAATGTTCCCCTCTTATCCTGAAAATATATTGGACAAATAATTAAAGACTGCTTTAAAGCTGGGGGGGGGGAGCTTTAAAGGGTCTGGTTTAGCAAATGCTCAGTGAGGCATAAATATCAGGACTAGATGAGATTCAATTATCAGGAATGATGATGATACAGTTTGCCCACTCATCCTCCCAAGGTTTCCTCTTTTCTTTGAAATTAGCCCTACTTCACAACAGAGTGAGGTAAGATTCACATATTATTTATTAATTAGATTTATATCCCACTTTGCCTCTACATGGTGCTCCTTTCTCCAATTTTATCCTCACTAAACAACACTGAGAGTTATGTTAGGCCTAAAAATGTATGGCCCACCATTAACCACTGACATTCCATGGTTTGATGGGGACTTGAATCTAGTCTCCTGTCTAATCCAAACTCTAAGCTCATCCTACTGCTTATCACTGATGTAATGGGTAGGTAGATTGGTGCAAGCTATCATTGTACTAATCAGTGAGCAGTCAGTTAAGATGTTTAGCATTTAAAAAGACCTGGCTATAGTAGACAATTGATGAAGATTAAAATGGCTAGGACAATCAGGGAGTGTGGGACCTGCATTTCAAAATTTACCACTTCACAATTGGTCAGACCATATTACTCTTCTTTTCCATTCATCCCCATTATCTTTTTTTATTTACTGTCCTTTTTATTTATTGAGATTCTATTATTAGTTCTGGTACAATTTTTCCCCCCAGTAAGTGTATTATTTCTAGGAATCCACATCTAATCTATTTATCAGATCAATTTCCTAAAATCTTTTTCATTGAATTATATGCCCTCATTTGGGTAACATTTTTTAATGCAAGTAACTATGTTGTGGGGAGCAAATGCTACCTAAAGAGAGGTATTTTTTTTTTCCTTGCACAGTAGAGAAACATTTAAAAATAAATGGTACCTGCTGTAACATGTCCAAATTCAAACAAATATGCATTTCCTTCAGAAATGTTATTTATATGCATATGCAAATTTATTTAATTAATTAGGTAAGAATTAATCAGTAAGAGCTGTAATTTTTTTCCAGGTAGCTTTTGACGTTTACATATGAAAGAAAGTCTATGGTAAGGCACCAGATGATTAGTCTCCATGCCTGAGTAAACAAAAGTTTTTCTTTGCTGAGGAAATGAGTTTGTATTGGTGAAGGCCACGCTGATTTTAAGCTCTAAGAGGGAAGAGGACAGTGTTGCTAAAATAGATGATCCTTTTAAGGCTAAAACCTTAAGTGTTGTGTCTGGGGAAATGCCATACTGCACCCAAGGAGTCTTTTCTGAGGTAAATGTAACACTGGACTGGGCTGAACAATTCTATCATTCCTCATGGATTCTAGTTCTATTTTTCCTTCACCAACATCTTACCTTTGTCCCATGAACCTCCTTCCCCTTCTAATATATTCTCCATTGAGTTATATTCTTTAATCAGATAGCAGCCTTAGTTTAATGTCATAAGTAAGTTACTATTGCATCTGTTAGTGTCTAATAGATTAAATACTCATTTGATTTATTATATCAGATCCTCAAGTGGTGCAAACTGAATAAAATTGTTCTGCTTGTGTTCGGTTTGCACCATTTCAATTTTTGGCATTTCAGAATGTTGGTTTTGTTGATAATGCTATCTCTCAGCCTTCAATCCTCTGTGTGTTTTCTAAACTCAATTCCTGCCTTGCTTGTGTTTATGTAACTATGTAATTACTCCACTGAATGCATGGTTGCATTTACTCATTGCAATATCATTCATTCTGGTTTTCCTCTTCAAAGTCTTCCATATGTTGTTCCTCACATTAGAAGACTGATTTTTCTCTTCCAATTTATTTTGCTGTGTCATCCAGAAGATATGTGCCTCTTCATTAGGAAACAAAGATGCTCCATTATTGTGTCCTTTTGATTACTTTTGCCTTGATTAAAAGTTTTTTTCTTTTAACTCTGATTTTTCAATTTCAGTAACTTGGGCCACACTGAAATCATCTTTTCCCATGCTTGCAATGTTTTTATTCATAAATAGTTTTTTATTTTTATTATTTAAAAAAACAAAGCAAAAGGAAGCATTTATCAGAATATACATCCTTCATATTCAATTAGTTTTATGTATACAATCATACCATATTATGGAATTAATTTGTTTATATTTAAATCAGTTTACCTGGTTCAACAGAAGAAAAAAAAGGAAGAGTAAATATAAAGATTAGCATAAAAAGAGACAATTTCTAAACAGTCCTCCTATTAAAACTCTAGGGATAAAATGCTTGTTCAAATACAGAAAGAGATAAATTGTGCAGACCAATGGTAGAACTGACAGATATTAGGTATCCTGTGATGCGTTAAAAGAAACCATTGTGCAATTATAAGATTACGCAATGTCCATTTTTTTGTCCTCTTGTTGGTTTCCACACTGTTGACATGTAATTCAAAAGAACATTAGCAGCTACAACAACTAACGAGACTTCCAGAGCAAAATGAATGTGTGAGATAACATCTGGCCCCATGGGAGACACTATGGCACAAAATCTCATAGTAGAAATCAATGATATATATTGAGCACCAGGTATCCAACATACACAAAATAATACTTTTCTTAAACGAAGTTTTAAATCTATACAAATAAGTTTTATAGTTTTCCTTGACATGGAGGTATGGGGCATTACTATTCCTTATTCTGTATCTCCTTATATTCTTGAATATCTAACAATATAAACTAACACGCATTTATAAATTATAGTTGCAGGCTTGTTATTTTGTAGAGATTCTGCTAAATCTATAAACAGAAGCAATTCTGAACAATTTATAGCTTCATATCTAGATGTCACAAGGTGTTTTAGTATCAAGTGTTTCCATTCTGTGGATTTTGGCAAATATTTATGTTGCAAATCCTCAAGTGGCATGATCATCATCATCATCTGATTCAATGAAATGAATATGCTCCACATTCTACCTGCGTTCTTCAATAAAAGAGATATTTTCTATTTTCTAATCTGGATTCTCCCATATTGTTAATTTAGCATGATAAGACTGTGTGCTATTGCATCCCACACCACTCTGGCAGCTAAAATAAAAAGGGAAAATCTATATTTTCCAAAAGAACTGGGCCTTCAGATTTATTAGATCTGTGAGATATGCCTATTTCAAAGCAAATTTCCAGAGGACAAACCATGCATGTATTGACATGAGACAGAAGATACACATTATAATATAAAGTTAAAGCATTCTTCTCAGGAAAGGGGGCCTTTCTGAGTGAAAAATGAGGATGGAAATTTTTCCCCACAAACTTCCAAAACAATGTGTTAAATTCCAGAAAATATGTTTAAGGATCTCCCTCCCTCCCTCCCTCCCTCCCTCCCACACACACACACACACACACACACACACACACGGTATGGATAACCAGTAGCAAAATACTTTAAATGTATTAATTTTACCGCAAATACTCAATTTTGGTGCAGCCCACCTATCTAAACCTAGTGCTATTTCTGAATTTAATCAGCTGAGGTATATCTCTAGGCATTTTCTATGTAAGATAAGTTATTGCTGCTGGGCATTATTAGAATAAAACTGATCTTGACATCTTAAACGCCTCTAAAGGCATCAGTTCTGATTTAGACCAATTAATACTATATCCAGAAAGAATTCCAAACCGTAACTTAATTCATTGTATTAATTTTGGTATAGAAAACATGACCAGTACTAACACATCATCTGTGAACAAGATTATTTTATATTCCTTGCCAGTATGATTCAAACTAAGAATCTCGCTATTCTACCTAATCTCACTTGCTAATATTCTAAGCATTAAACATTAATGGAGAAAGGAGACAACCTTCACTAAAAAAAGGCTTCAGTAAATCCCACTGGTCTTCACCTTGGCCTTAAATTACCCTAAGAAATCTCTAGGAAAAGAATATTCTGAAAGAATGAAAAACACACATTGCCAATTAATTTTATCGAAGACTTTCTATGCACCCAATGAAATAATTACAAGAGCTTCCACCTTGGCACAATTTAATGCTGCAAAAATATCTACTAATCTCAGATTATCAATTTCTTGGCTGTGATGAATAAATCCTACTTGATCAGCATGTATTAAATTTACTGTTAGACTTCTGGAGTTGGTTAGCAAAAGTCCCAGATATTATTTCAATATATACATTCATTAATGAAATAGGTCTACACTTAGCACACTATGTATAATCTTGATCTACATAAATTAGGCTAATATCTTTCGCAAGTGGTTGATTTGGAAATACAGCAAATTATTATCATGGCATGTAGGGAGAAATCAGGCTTTAACGCTTCACCTCCTTTGCAGTCTCAGTACATGTTGTCTGCTGTTACTTTCATCCTTTCTTGCAAAACAAACATTTGGCTCTCTTTTGACTTGGGTCATAGAGCAGGAGTCACTCCTTTGAAATAATCTGCTACTTCAAGGTTGAAGTGACCCAGTTGTGGGATGAACTGATATCACCTTTTATTCTCGGTTTCTGTTCTACTTTTTGGGTGTTACTATGTTTTATTTTATCCTGCCAGGAGTCTGTTCTAATAGTAATTTGCAATTTCCTTAATTAGGACTGTTTTCTCCTTTTGAATGATACATTGCTTCTCTTCAAAATATTGCAAGACAGAGGGCCTACGTGGTACAATAGTTAAGGGGGTGGACCAAGTGTGAGAAGCACCATTGCTTCTAATTTCTGACATGCCGTGTGCAGAAACAAATGTTTTGTGCAACTTTTCCCAAACCAAGTACAAATTTGTGTGCCATAATATGAGTGCACAAGTAATAATAATAATAATAATAATAATAATAATAATAATAATAAAATTATTAAATTCATATGCCACCCGACTCCCAGTGTCTCTGGGCAGTTAAATTACAAATACATGTAATAGTGGCATTTATATTTACATCGTTCTTAAAGTATAGAAACTGGAAAGTATAATAGAATGTCACATATATGCTTAAAAGTTGTGCCTTCAAATCAGTTTTGATTCCTGGTGACTACCCCCTGTAGTTTTCTTGGCAAGATTTTCAGAAGTGGTTTGCCCTTGCCTGCTTCCTGGGGCTGAGAGAGAGTGACTGGCCCAAGGTCACCCAGCTGGCTTTGTGACTAAGGTGGGACTTGAACCCATAATCTCCTGGTTTCCAGTCTGGTGCCTTAACCATTGCACCAAACTGATTCTATACACATGTGCTTACAGGTTATAATATAAACTTGCTAGTCACTGATAACTGATAATTGCAATCAATATTTTGTATGCATTTCCTTTTTTTCTTTTGGGGTAGAATTTGATTTTATAATGAAAGGAAAATTAAAAGAAAAAAGAAAAGCATTATACAAAAAACATTTAGATAGCCCCCTCTCTTTCTCCACCCCACCCCCCCAATTCTTTCCTCCTTCTCTGGATGTATTCTGAACTTACTTAGACGTTTATTATTATTAATTTAAAAACTGAATTTTTAATAAAATTAACAGTGATCATGAATCCTGTGCAGCCCAAAAACCAGCAGATATCAATTAACTTGTTTTGGAGGGAGGTGAAAAATGAATTAAACATTTTTTTTTTTTTTTGGAGTGAGGCCCTCCTTCGTGCGCAGGAGGCTCTGGAATCTGGAGTAGGTCAGATATAACTGCAAGGTTGGGAAAAGACTGCCTGATGTCCCAGGGAAAAGGCACAAGCTTGCCACCTTGGCTTAACTGCAGCAGCGAGCGTTGCTTGATGCCACCATGGCATGGACTGACCAGAAGCTCCTGTCATTTCTGCTCAGGCCATGCTGCAGCAGTGCCAAGCAACTGCCCTTGCAGTTAAGCAAAAGCAGCAAGCTTGTGCAGGACTCCTTGTGAGTCATAAGCTTGGAGTTTGTGGTGACTAATTTTTATTTTTATTATTATTATTATTATTATTATTATTATCATCATCATCATCATCATCTTAACTTTGTATGTGCTCGACTTTTTACCATATGTGTGGGTTTCATTATTAGTATGCACATGCACACACTGTAGAGGGAGCACAGATGAGGAGACCCAGGTTCTAGTCCTCCCTTAGGAACAGAAGCCACCTGAGTGACCTTGGAGTGATCACTCCCTCTCAACCCAAATCTGCGTCACACTCTCTGACAAGCTGACTGATAAACAAATTCCTTGTTGCATCATGATTGATAGTACAAAAACAAACAGTTCCTGCAATCAAGGAGGAGAAATGCTAAGGAAAACAACAATAAACTATTGCAGGACACAACTAATGGTGTCTTCTACTGTAGGTTGGATATGCACTGTATATCCTCCACAGATCATACGCCTGCTTTTACTTCATATGGCAATCTTGCTGTTGTTAGCTAAGGGCTGGTATGATTGCTTCATACGGAACTTGATTTTTTTTTCTTGTTCTGTCACTATCTAATACTACATTTAAATTATTTCTAATACATAGGTAATAAGCTTTTCAAGCTTTTCAGTGGTTCCACCTTAGAATCAACCCCCAGATTTTTTATTTAATTCAACCTACTATATTTATTTCATGAAGCAGGCACAGAGAGCACAGTTTATAATAATCCTTGACAGGCCAAAAGGCTTTTCCCTTATTGACAGAAACTATTAAACCACACAAAACGAAATAAAAAGAGAAAGAGCTGATGTGTATTAATAACAGTCTTTGACATGTTTAAAATATTTGATCTGGGTAAAAGATCCAAATGACTTTTCAATTAGGAGTTCATTAAAAGGTTTTGGGCTTGTCCTATGTCTCTCAGGGCAAGAGAATTTTCCCTCTAAACAGGAGTAAACATAGTTACTAAAGTCAATCTATTTTTACATCTACACAACTTATTGATTGTATTTCCTATATAAAAATAGATCCCCACTGAATGAATTTTCTTTGCTGTACAATAGTTGCTAGATTAGACAACCCATGACCCATTGGGTCATTGTTTCAGAGATATTGCCTTACCTAAACAGAGAAACATAATGTCTCTCTCAGCTTAACTGACTTTACAAGGTTGTTGTGAGGATAGAAAATAGGTCTCATTTACATTCCCTGACATGTTTGGAGTAAGTGTAACCTACGCAAATAAAAAAGCCGAATGCTAGATATGAATCTGAAGTACTCACTATGATCTAATTTATAAGGAAAATATTTATTACAAGGATTTGCTCCCATAACAGCAAAGTTGCAATGATAAATGGAAAAAAAAGTATTACTGTGGAACAGAAATTGTTTTATGGTACAATTGTCAAAGAAAAGTTAAGTGGTTGAGCAGTATGTATATGTCTGTCAGTCTGTTCCTTTTGTCTGCTTATACCTTTCAACTTCTTAAAATACAAATTATATACCAGCTGACTTCTTCTCTCTGTTGTCAATTGATATGCTATATGCTAATTTCTCAGATTAAAAAAAAAATCAGGAAAATTGTCTGAAGATGCTTACATTCCACTACAGCATACTGTGGCATATTTCCTCTTCGGAAAACATATGGTGCTATGTGCATAAAGACCACTCTGGAGATTTACTGTAATTATGTCGTGATGGGCTTATTGTTATGGGTTTGACAGCTTTTCTTACATCCCTACCTGCTTTGTTGGAGAGCAGCTGCTCACTTCAAGCCGCCTGTCACTGTCTGTTTCTAGCACCAGAAGCAGAATGGAGAAGTGCTTAGGAGGGAGGACAAAGCACAACAAAAGGAGAGAGTCAATCCAGCCCCACTGGGGGGGCCTGGTGAAATTAGTAATAGTTGCTTGATTATTTACTGATTGTGATAGCAATGTAAAAAAGAATCCCTGAAGCCTTTGTAGCAGGTAAAAGGATGATTGTCATCATATCTCTTTATCAATCTTACCTCATTTCCATTCTTGTGCGAAAATGTGGTAGCCCTCTTTGAAAGCCATGCTGAATTCCCATTGGCCTTACAGTTGCAGCTGGCCACAATTAAAGTATCATGCAACTTTGCCATGCTGCAGGTTTCTCTAACCCATCAAATGAAGCCCAGCGCTGGAGTCCAGGGCACAAATGACCATCTATTTTTTTAATAGTAATTTTATTAAACATTACAATTAAGATAAAAACTAATACAAACTAAAAAAAAATAAAAGAAAAGGATAAAAATAGAAAGTACAGAAAAGAAAGAAAAATTAAGAATATAGTAAAGAAAAATAAAATACATACAGTGGTACCTCGGGATACGAACACCTCTGCTTACGAATTTTTCGAGATACGACCTGCTCCGGCCCCAAAAATTTACCTCGGGTTGCGAACTCTGCCTCGAGTTACTAACCGGATCCGCGGCCATTTTCCCTGCTGCCACACAGTCGCGGCTTCCTGTGGGCGAGATCGCGGTAGCAAGGAGACGTTCGGTGAGGCTTGTGGTGTGTTTTGTGGTGTTTGGAAGGTTTTTGGTGTGCTTGTCAGCATGGCTCCAAAGAAAATGCAGAGGAGGCTTGGCAAGAATAAGGCTTTGAAGAAAAAAGTGATGATCGAACTTAAGGACATTATAGAAAAGCACGATCGTGGTATTCGTGTGACTGATCTGGCCTCGTAGTACAAGATGGCGAAGTCGACCATCTCGACTATTTTGAAGAATAAAGATGTCATCAGAGGAGCTGATGTGGCAAAAGGAGTGACATTCTTAACGAGGAAGAGGACACAAGTGCTGGAAGAGGTGGAAAAGCTGTTGTTAGTGTGGCTGAATGAGAAACAGCTGGCAGGTGATAGCGTGAGTGAAGCTATCATCTGTGAAAAAGCCAGGAAACTGCACAGTGATTTACTGCGGACAAGCTCCTCTACCAGTGTAGAAAGTGAGGAATTTAAAGCCAGCAGAGGCTGGTTTGAGAAATTCCACAAGAGAAGTGGCATCCACAGTGTGGCAAGACATGGTGAGGCTTCCAGTTCGGACAAGGCTGCTGCAGAAGCCTACAAGGAAGAATTTGAGGACTTCATGAAGACGGAAGGATACATCGCTCGTCAAGTGTTCAACTGTGACGAGACAGGGCTGTTCTGGAAGAAGATGCCAAACAGAACCTACATCACGCGGGAGGAAAAGGCACTGCCAGGGCACAAGCCCATGAAGGACAGATTGACCCTTTTGCTGTGTGCGAACGCAAGCGGCGACCTGAAGATTAAGCCGCTGCTGGTGTACCATTCCCACCCCTCGTGTGTTCAGGGAACACAATGTGAACAAGGCCAGACTGCCTGTCATATGGAGGGCCAATGCGAGAGCGTGGGTCACAAGACAGTTGTTCATGGAATGGCTGCATGAGGTGTTCGCACCCAGCGTTAAAAAATACCTGTCTGACAACCAGCTGCCTGAAAGGTGCCTTCTTCTGATGGACAATGCCCCGGCACACCCTCCGGCCTTGGTGGATGATATGGACGCCGAATATGACTTCATAAAGGTCAAGTTCCTCCCCCCCAACATGACGCCTCTTCTGCAGCCCATGGACCAGCAAGTGATCTGCAACTTTAAGAAGCTCTACACAAAGGCGCTCTTCACCAGGTGTTTCAATGTCACTGAGGAAACATCCTTGACTCTGAAAGAGTTTTGGAAGAAACATTTCAATGTCCTCCACTGCATCAGCCTCATTGACAAAGCCTGGGAAGATGTCACCTGCTGGACCTTAAACTCAGCCTGTATATAAAGAAATGACTTCCCCCTTCATCACAAGTATTAACAATTTTAATAACTTATCACATTCTCTTAAAATACAACAAATGATCTCCTCTTCCCATGTCTCATCTTTTATCTATAAATAAACAATTAAAGCCTCATTGTTCAGTCCTAATCAGCAAAAGTCCATTAAGAGTGACCAGAGATAACAATATATCTATTTTAACCTTGATCAAATAAACCAACTTTATATTCCTTTCTTGTACTTTTAACAATCTTGATCTTTACTCCCTTCAAATAATGTCCCAGAACTTGATTTCTTTTTTAATTTTTCTTTGTCCCTTCTCACAAAATTCTTCAAAGCTTTAACAAGTCTCTTCTGTAAATCCAATATATGAAAATTATCCAGGTCATTCTTTTGGTTTGTTATTTGTATATCCCTTTTAATTATTATGATATCAGCCGGTTTCATCTGTATATCCAGTGTGGCATCTTTTTCCATATCATTCTTGTAGCCTGACATTTTTAAATCCACTTTCAGATCAGTCTCAGTCTTGTCTGGCAAAACTTGTTCCTCTTCCATAACATCTTTTAAATAATCTATCTATAAGCGCAGACACTCTTAAAATTAACTTCTGGGTCCATTGTTCAAAAATATTGTCCAATGTTCAAGTATTTCACTCCATTCTATATTAGTAAGTCAAATTTACATGTTCTTTTCTTTTAATTGTAATCTTCAGTTCCTTCTGATTCCCTCTAGTGTCCAACCTTCAAAGTCCCATCCTTTCATTTTTTTTTTTAAGAATTCAAAACAAAAACATCTTCCCATGGGAAGGATTCTTATAATCAATTCCAAAAATCTTATTTCAAATCCAACTGGACCCTTAGTCTGTTTGTAACTTTCCAAAATCCACATTCCAATCACCCTTTTGCTGTTTATTAAAAAAATAAAATAAGAATAATACAAAAAAACTTAAGTCCTTAAACTTGTATTTAAAACTTCTTTGGCTAAGGACTGAAGGAAACTCACCTGGTATTTTCAGACTTATCAATCCAAAGGTTCCTAATAGCTGAAAAGCAGATAACAAGCAATTTCCAAAAATGATTTAGAGAAGGAAGAATGTGAACCCAATGTCCTTTTAAAGGCGCCAACTGAGGTTTGAGCAAGATGTCTATTTCCTCGTCTCCCAGAGTGCTAAACCTGCTGGAGACTGCTATCTTGTCTCCTCATGAGGAGTAACTGTCTGGAACACTTGTGAACAATCTTAAGTCCTCTCCTTCTCTGGAGAGGAATTACGAAGAGCTGGTCTACTTGCCAGATCTTCATGCTGCTGTAGTTGTCAGCTCTGCTTTTAGCAGAGCTGTCTTCAGTTCGCCATTGCTTCCCTGGAAGTCTGGCACAAATGACCATCTAGACAGTAGCAGATGATGGGGCCATCAGCAGAAATGTTGTTGGCAACACTGTGGCTGATGCAGCTTGCCACATCCTTCTTTCTTTTTCTTTTAAAAATATTTAATAGTCAGAGGAAACCTTGCTCATCAAGTCAAAGGAAGAAGGTGCTCATTTATTATTGGTACTTTGAAGGCATTTTGCTTTACCATAGCAAGATTCTGCTTATAACTAAGAAAATTTGTTTAACATCAGGACCACAGAAACAACCTGTGTTCCTTCTCTGTGCTTCTCACGTAATCATAAATGAAGTGAATTTAAAATATGAAGTTGCATGTACTCTTTTCTTTTTTTAAGGACTGTCAAACAGATCTTTTTAAAACCTAGAACTGTTTGTAAAGCATAGCGTGACAGTAGGCACAGGAAAAAGAAGAGATAATATACATGGCTATCTAAAGGACCCCCCAGGATTTTGAATTCCCCAGCTGTGCATCTTCCTACATCCCATCCTCCCTGTGTAGAGGGATTTTCTGATTTTCCAGAAAGGATTTCCATGGGATGCTGAGAGCTGGGGGAACTCTTCTTTTACGACATTTGTATTGACATTACAAGTTGAGTAAAACTGAGAGACTGCAGGTGACCAATATTATCCAGTGTGTTTCATGGTTGAACCAGAATTAGAACCCTGATTTCCATATCCAAAGTCTAAGATCATATCCACAACACATCCCTGGTTCCTACTGTACTTTTCTAATATAGATATGGCCTGAATTATTTAGTAAGAAGTCAAAAGGGAAGCAAAGTCTGTGGGACTTCTTGTGTTTAATACTTCCAGAAGGTATTTCATTAGAGCCCTAGGTTCCCTTTTGGTATTATTTACCCCTACTTAGCATGCAATCATGAAACCATTATTTACTCTCACTTACCAAAGCTGTTTATTGGAGAATGCCAGTTGGACTGCTTCTTGGTAAGTGGTTTTCTAAGTGCATCTTAAATTTCCACAATTGTTGATCTATTGGTTGCTATCCACAAAATCTGCCCTTGGCTTTACTAAAGGCTTCTCCCAGGGAAAATGATAAAGGCATCATACTTAATCTTGCTATCCATCATTTATATCCCAACCAAATACATAATACATACATGCTTTCCTTAAGGAGAGAAAAAGAGCTGCCAATTTTGTACATAAAACAAGCTGTGCAAAATTGATATAGCATCTTTTTTTTGTTCATCCAGTTTTTATAGTGATGAGTGCACAGGGAACTAGCATCTCTCTCTATGCATGTTTTCATTTTTCACACATTAACCCAAGTGGCACAAAATACAGGCACATGTTACTGGTATTTTCTTTTGGAGGGACTGAGGTAGGGGTTTTTTCTACTGTACCAAGATAACTAAGGAATACTAGTTATCTTCTCTGATTGCTAATAGGGAAAATAAGTTGTAATATAACACCTTATATACTTGGTTTTTCAAGGGAAGAACTCTGGTAAAATAAATCCTGTGATTTAAGGGAAGATCTTATCATGTGCCTAATTTGTTTAGCTGACAATGTCAGGACTGAGGCTGCAATCCTAAATCTCCTTATTTGGAACCCTTACCGATTATCAGAATAGATTGGTATATGGGGTTGTGCTGTTGTAAAGTTTTAATTACTGGTAAACGTCAAAATATTGTATAAGATCAAGAAAGCTATGGAATCAGATCCTAATATTTTGTTGCAGCTGCACTCAATAATATGATTTTATTAGCCATTGGACTGAATCCTAAGTATCCTTTACTTGGGAGTATATCCTTTTGAAGAAGGATATCATGATAATTTTAAATCCCTTGTTCAGACTGCATTCACTTTGATTCTGGTCAGGCTCCTTTCAGCCAATGGGGTCAAATAGTGACAAAAAAGGAGGTTGGGAGCATTAGAGAGGCACGGATGCTTGAATGAACAATATGCTTGCAGTGTACAAGGGCAAGGCAGAGGTTCAGCCCTCATCCTTGATGCACTCTAATATAAATGAATTTTATTATTGACTCCTATGTGAAACTTTCACATTGGGGAAAATTCTTATAATTAGGACAAACCATACTGTAGAGTCACTGGTGCTCTCTGAGCTTGGTTGTTTGATTGCAGACATTTCATTACCCGAATAGGTAACAATAAGTTAAACAATGAGTGCTTGTGAAATGTGGTTTATCCCTATGTTTCTATTGATGGCTGATGTGTCTGAGACCCAGTAAAGACCCAGTAGCCCAAGAAGAAAAAACAGGAGTAATCTACAACATACAGTGTAAGGACTGTAACAGCCACTATGTAGGACAGACAGGTAGAAGACTAGCTGAGTGCATCCATGAACACCACCTAGCAGTCAGAAGACACGATGAAAACTCCTTAATCTCACAACACATGGACAGACTCGATGTGATGGAAGACATGAGTGAGGAGGATTGTGGCATGGAGATCCAAGGTCATAGGGAGGGGGAGAGGAATCCCAAGCATCTCCTCAGCCCTCAACCAGAGTGTGTGAAAGTAAAGAGAATGAGACTGACACTACCCTAAGAATTCAGAGTGTTTAGTTGCTGTTGTTGGGGGTTAGAGTTAGTCTGGCGAGATTATGTCTAGTAGGTGTAAGCTAAGAAAGTACCTGAACTGTTCCTGAATTGTCCTGCTGAGTTTCTTGGGCTGGACCTGATACTCAACCATCGATTGGAAGCTAAGTCCAAAAGCACTAGGTAATTCCTGGAAGCTTGGCACTCAGACACATCAGCCATCAATAGACACATAGAAATAAACCACATTTACACACCATTCAAAAGAGAATAAAAAAGCTAAGAAGGAAACAAAAAGACCAGAACACATCCTCTCCAGCAGCTTACACCCAGATAAGCAGGGATTAACACCAAACAAACAAGCAGAAAACAATACTCTAACCAAGGAACCACCAAAGAAACAAACATTCAAGCAGACAAACAATCAAGCAAAACCAATACCCTAATCAAGGAACTACCAAGGAGAATACCACACCCCCACCAATACTGGCAGGGCAAGCTACTGTATATCGACAGGGAGCAACCCCCACACTCACTTGCACTGAGGATGTTACCTAGTCAGGTAACGAAATGTCTGCAAGCAAACAACCAAGCTTAGGGAGCACCATTCGTCCACAGTTCAATCCTGAGCTACATATATTCTCTTCTATTGGTAGCCCTACTCTGCCACTGGGACTGGGTCCCCCTCATTTCCTACAAACTGATGTCAGCCACCATACTGCTGTTATCAAGGAATCTTATAACTTACATTCCTTTCCTTCTACTATAGCCAATCCATCATTATGGGAGTAGATTTAATACTGATGAACGACAAGATAAACAGCCCAAGATTTCTCTCTCTCAGCCCTAGGCATCAAATATACTGCAAAGCTGACCAAGTATTGTATTATTCCCCCAATTTCCCATCAAACCCAATTTAAAATAAAAACCCCTCTGCAAAAGATCAAGGTAGGTTTTATACTTGAAGTTCCCTTTGTAAAGCAAGAGCTTATGTGAATAAATCTATCAGTCCAGATAGACAATACATTTACATGGCTGTTTTCCCCACCAAACTTCCACTGCTAATGATGTGCTGCTTAATATTACTGTCAGAGATTCAGCAATATATGATGCTCTGAGGCAATGTCACAGCAGCCTACAGCTGTAGTCGCTTTTTTGCTAATAAGACAGGATGGTGTTATTGTATTATCAGTGTGTGGTCTCACACATATTTACCCCATTGTACTAATTTCACTCATTCTTGTTGGAAGGACTACTCACTCTGCAACATCTATCAGTTACAATCAATTGTTCTGCTTAAAAAAGAAAGAATTGTATTGACTCCACAAACAGCTCCATCTGAATCAAATCAGATTTTTTCCTCCACTATGCCCAATGAGCCCAAACTTGATTACAAAAGATCTTGGGTCATTTAAGTCTGATAAATTATTAGCAATCATCTGATGCACAGAAAGACTTGCAAGCATGTCTTCAATGCACTGTAAGAAAATTCTCCAGATAAACTTTGTAATATGTACATTTCTTTCCAAAAAGTGAACATGCAACCCACTCTCTTCAGTACATTTACTCAGGGATATAAAGATAGCACCAGTTTTAAAACTTCTAACTCTGTTTGATTGACAGAAGTATAATGAAAGTTCCTTCCAGCAAAACAGAATCACCC
The DNA here is from genome assembly GCF_059951505.1 of Python bivittatus. Lineage (NCBI taxonomy): Eukaryota > Metazoa > Chordata > Lepidosauria > Squamata > Pythonidae > Python > Python bivittatus. Next base: position 65,975,187 of record NW_028277030.1, on the reverse strand, counting down.
TCTCTGCTCTCACCTTTGAGGCTAGGTGCTGAGTTGCTTAATTTTGGGCAGGGCTAACAGAAAGTGACAGCACAATGTCATTCCAGAAAAAGCTGATTTTAAATAATTCAAATGCTGGAAGAGCTGAAATTCTGACTTTATTCCAATTGGCATACAGAAAGACTAAAACTGGACTCCCAATAAAAGATACAGTGCAATCCAGGGAAACAGGAGAAATATATTCACAGAGGCAGAGCTATAAAAATCCATGAACTCAAGCACTATTAGTAACTAGCAATATGATCTTGTGATGTTTGGGTGCTAAGAAAGAAGAAACAGGTTTTTTTATTCCTGCTATATATACCACATTAGAGTGAAAGCTACCTTCACCGTGTTTTAGTTTCTAAGCTTAGACAGAGATGATAGGAAGAAGCCCAAGCAATTGATCAGTCTATACTGTGATGCCTATATACCTACCATGATCAATGAATAAGGTGATATACATGTCTGCATTCATGTTGGATTGTCGCATTTTATTAGAATAAGAGCTGATTGTGTTGCCCTGACTGTTTGCCTGCCAACTACTTTCTCAAGTTAATTCCATATAGTAGCAGATTCATATTGGAAGATCAATATTTAAATATTAGAATATTATTGCTTGTTTCTATTTATGGTCAAAGATACAAACAAACCAGATACCAGAAAATAATACAACCAATTATAAATATCAAGATATTTGCACATCTATATACATAAAGGCACTGAAGTTCCCAAGTGCAGACAGCTGAGCAATAATAATTGCAATACATTTGGTATCTTTTCTGGAAATATTTGGAGATCTGTCTGATAGCAGTAGAAGAGTATTCTTCTCCTTTGAGCTGGCATGAAAATGGGTCAGGAGAACTATTATTAAGCCAGCTTGCTCTATTGAATAGAAAAGGCTACCAAAAGCATGGGGGGAGTGTTTCTGTTCCTTTCAACAAAAAGGGCCAGCCATGTTGTTAGATCTTCTTTCTAGCAGTAAGGATAGCAAAATGTTATAATGGGTGAGGGGTAAACACACTTTTATGGGGAAATAATATTTGCTAAACATTTAGTGTGGGAGAACAGCCTCCCAAGTAGGCCTGTTCTGTGCAAGAATGTGACTTTACTTAGACTCTTCTGAATACTGATGCTGAGGACTCTTTATTTCAGGTCAGACCTAGGCTCTTTTCTGACAAGCAGAGTCATGTAGGAAGCTGATAGCTCATAGTACTGCAAAGCTATGTGATGCCAGTCTTCTATAAGGTCATAAAATTGTCCTGCAGAAATAGGTAGACTAAAGTATTGCCCCCCCCAAATAGCAATTTACACTAATATTTCAGGAGACGGAGCTGCATGTCAGTCACCATGGAAATCAGGCCAGACTCTAAGCTCAGCAAGGAATAGAGTACCCAGCAGAGTATCCACAGCTGAGCTCTCAATATGTAGATTGCACATATTGGGGTTAAGTTGATGGTAGATCAGAGTGCTGTACAGCAAGTGGCTGATGATCTGGCTCTGAAAACTTTCATGGCAGCAAGGAACAGTCTATTGATTGTTGGACTGGCAAAATGCAAAATTTCATTTAAATGTTGGGGCTTTCATTTTTTCATATAAATGTTGAGAAGAATTCAGATATAATTAAATTTGGACTATATTAAAATCAGTAGGTTTATGTTAATCATGACTGAAGAAGGAAGTAGCTGGGAATGAAACATGAAACTGGACAATTTAAAAATCATAAAGATGAAGTAATGTAAAATTTGGATTGATTAAGATATAACAAACAACTCAGAAGGGCCATGAGAAACACAACTGGTGAAATGTTCTGGCCAAGATTTTAAAACAAGAGTTGATCACTTAAGCATTTGGAGAATGTCACTAGGAAAATTACAGTTAGGTCAGTCTGTAAAGGAGGTAAAGAAATTGGAAGGTTGGTTTGTGGCTGAGGGTAGCACAGCTGAAAGCGGACAGCAAAACAACTCTCTCTCTCTAAAAGGGCTAGAAAAGACAAGAGGCCAAAGCTGATTGATGAGATAGTTTGAAACTGTAGTCTGACGTTATGATAAAGCTTCAAGCAGGCAGAAAATCCCAGCACCAACATGCTTCAGAAAGAGGACTATCTAGAGGAAACTTCATAGGTTTTCTGAAAACTTGAAAAATATTAATTTAATAAATTATATAGTAAATAAAATAAAAACAAAATTTTATTTTATCAGAATAAAAACATTCTGAATTCTGAAGTTACAAAAAGGTCTAAAAGCAGACTTTTGTACTCAGTCCAGATTTGTGTGAATCATATTTGAAGGAAAAGGTATTATGAGCTTATTACCTACAGAAGAGTATCTTAAGTAACAAGAATGGTATTCCATCAAAAATATGTCTGGTATGATTTGCTTGATCAGAGGGACTTTAATTCTGTGGATTGTGGAAAGTAAAATCCTGAAATAAGGGCCTCACGTTGTTGAGTGTAAAAGAAAAAAGTATTTCTGCAATGAGGCCTATTAAATAACTCAGTGAAAAAAATCAGAATTAACATTAGCTCATAAAGTTCATGGCCTTTGTTGTCTGCACATTATTGCTCAGAGTTTGAAAAATATTGCTTAGAACTCTTCATAAAGGAAGGCAGATATGATTTAATAGGTCTAAGAAAGACCTGGTGGGATGACTCCCATGAATGGGATATACCAAGTGAAGAATCCAATTTATCCAAAAGAAACAAGCAATTGAGAAGGATGATGAGTAGCCCTGTATGTTAAAAGTATCAGAAATCCAAGTGAATGAATTTGGTGTAGACAGCATCTTTGTAAAAAATAGCGGAAGAAAGAATAAAGGCAGTGCTGTTGATGGTAGTTACTATTGCTTATCTAACTAAAGAACAGATGTGGATGATGCTTTATAAAAGCAAACTGCAGACCTTTCAAAGAGACATGAAGTATTTATTTGTTTTTTATTTGTAGACCACCCACTTCCAAAAGGACAATCCAAATAAAACAATAATTACAAATCATAAAGTCATTAAATTGTTGAACTGGTACTGGGAAGATCCAAGTTCAAGTCCACTCTCAGCCATGGAGGTTCATTGGGTGGGACTTTGGGCCAGTCATTCATTCTCAGCCCATCCTACCTCACAGAGTGCTTGTTCTGGAGAAAAATAGAAAGAGGGAACACTGTATATACTATCTTGAGCTCCTGGACTAAACGCAGGATATAGAACTATCTAACAAATGAGCTAAGATAACTCAAATACCAGCAGCACCCACCCAATTTGCTCAGTATAAACATTTTAAAGGCCTTCTTGAATACCAGGAGGTTTGAGACATTCCTCATCTTGAGAGGCAAGACGTTCTAAAGAACAGGGGGCAGCCACTAAGAAGTCATATAGTCAGTCCCACCATATCACCTCTTGTGGGTTGGGAACTCTCAACATTCCTTTGGTAGTGGTAAAATGCTAATGATGAGGGACACTGATCACCCCAATATGTGTTGGGAGACAAATACTGCCAAGCATGGTCCTTCCAGAAATTCCTTTTTTTATTGTGATATATTGGAAGTATAAGAAATATTGTGAAACATTCCTTATTTATTGTGATGAAAGAGAATAAAAGGGCACAGTTGGGACTAAGCAATTGAGGAAGTTCCTTCCTTCTGTAAGTGAGGAGCTAGAAGCAGCAGGGGGAAAGTGACTATATAATGCTGGAATCCTTAACTTTATGGGAAAAGAAGCTTAAAGTGGCAGATACTAAAAGCATAGTTGCAAACAATTCCGGTGAGGAAAATAGAGAACAGCATAAGAAATGTATATACATATACAGCTATATCAAAAGCATAGTAAAGATCTGTAAAACTAAAACCAAAACCAAGACACATATAGGAGATAAAAAGAGAGAGAGAGGTCATCAAGGTAAAACTAGCCCAGAACCTCTGAACTGTTGTCAGGAAAGCTAAAGCTCAGAATAAGCTGAGATTAGCAAAGGGTGCTAAGAACAGCAAAAAGGACTTTTTAGATATCTTCAAAATAGAAGGAAAAAAAATTAATTATTATACCAGCTTCTCAATGAAGATAAAATGATAACAGAGTAAAGGTGGTACAATTTAACTCTAATTTTGGTTCAGTCCTCACCAGTAAGAGGATATGTTTTCCATCAATAAACAAGAGAAGGAGACAGATTGAAACTTCAGACCAAAAAGAAAAAAAGAAAAAGAAAAAGAAAAAGACGATCAGGGAATAGGGAATACTATCTATTTACTTTGAATGATTGAATAATTGTATCTCAGATCCCTGGGTAGTTAAGGAATTAGCTTATGGTTTGGCCAAACCTTTAGATACTCTTCTTAAGAAATCCTCGAAAACTAGTAAATGCCAGCTGAGCAGAGGAGGACAAATGTATCTGCCTTCAAAAAGAGGCAAAAGAGAATCCACGGAATTACAAATTAATCACTCTGAAATCAATACTGGGGACATTCTAGAGCAAGTCATAAAGAGATCAATCTCTAAGTACCTTGAAAACAATTGAGGAAAATTCCATAGTAGACTGTAGGTATGTTGTAGACATTATATATTTTAATTTCAGCAATGCATTGAAGAATGTACTCCAAGATATTTAGATTAACAAGCCAACTGAGTGATGGCTGGCTTGACAATTAGATAGCTACATAGGTTACACAAAAGTCATATACAATGTATGTTCATCAGTGATTCCTCATCAAGCTGGAGTGAGATATTGAATGGGTTTCCACAAGGTTGAGTCTTCAGTTTTGTATTAAATATTTTAATGATTTCAATGAATGCAATCTGCAAATGACACAAAATGGGGTGGGACAACTAATTACCCCAAAAAACAGAATAAAATTCAGAATGAATTTAGTAAAATAGAGAAATCAACTGAAAACAACTTAATGAGATTTGAGACAAATACACAATTGGTCTTGGGAAAAGAAGATTGAGAGGAACATGATAGCACACTTCCAATACCTGAAAAGGTGTCATACAGAAAAAGGTCAAGACCTATTCTCTATTCCAGAATGCAGGGCATAAGACAGTGTTGTCCAAACTTGGCCACTTTAAGATGAGTGAACTTCAACTCCCAGAATTCCCCAGCCAGCTGGGGAATTCTGGGAGTTGAAGTCCACTCATCTTAAAGTGGCCAAGTTTAGACAACACTCGCATAAGATAATGGATTTAAGTGATGGGGTGAAATGTTAGAAAATATTCCTAGAACTAAGGGAAGTCTGACAGGGCAACCAATTATCCAGCAAGAAGTGGCCTCCCCATTTCTTGGATATGTTTATATGGAAGCATCTGTCATGGATGCTTTATTTTAGATTTCTGCACTTCACTTTGGGTTGAGCTCAATGATCTAAATGACGTCTTCTAATTCTATGACTGTATTCTATGACTTTATAATTCCAAGTACAATTAAGCTATTTTAATGTAGTGTTTTAAAATAATTATTTATTTCCTTTTGAAAATGATTCTGTGAATAAAGTTGTAATTCTATGGAATTAGAAAGACTGTCTCTTGTAACGGCAATCTTATACTTTGCTATAATATCATGCTACCAGGTTGAATAGTGCTTCAGGGAATTCATTGTGATTGCAGTGATTGAAGTTTTTTTTTTTTTTAAAGTCTGCTTGGGAATTAAAAAAAAAACTGTGGTAGGTTGTAAATCTTATATAATAATAAAATAATAGCTTATATTATCTGATAACAATAGTAGTATTAATATTTTAAAAAGAGAAATTAAAAAATAGGGTAGACAACTCACAAGGAATGATGAGTTAAGCCATGATACCTATTTTTCCACAAAACATTTACTGTAAAAATCCAGAACTGCTAACCTGATTACGGGATTTGTTTGTTAAACATAAAGGAAGGTTGGTAATGCTATCACAATAATTATTTTAATGCACTCCTTTAACATCTGTGGAAGAGAAGACAAACTACAGTCAATATCTAGCACATTATATGGGAAGGCACTCAGAGGATCAATATGAAAATGCTCAGCTTTTATATAAATTGTTGTTGCTGGTTGTATTAAAATTGTTACTATTGATATATTTGGAGTGTAGGGATAAAGAATTACCCAACTTTTTCTTTCTTTCTTTTTTTTATGGAACAACTTTGTTGAATTATGCGCAATAGTATATTTAACCACATGTCCATTTATGGAAGAAGGAGCATCTGAAGGGCAGTTAATGAATAATAAGCATGTTTCCTTGGTTAGCAATTTCAGGACTCTGATGCTCACAAAATACGTCTCCTTGATTATAACATAGGAAACATAACATTTTCTATCTCAATACATTAGTTTCAGCTCATGTGACAAACCAGATGTCTAAGAAGCAAAAACCCAAATAAGCAGAAAAGGGGAGAAAACAGATGCACCAGTTTGTGAGGGAGTCTCTCATTTCTTATTTATTTTCATTCCTTAAGTCTAGGGTAGGGGTCCCCAAACTCTTCAGCTCATCAACCCCTTCATGAAGTTTCAGATTGTTCGTCAACCCCCAAACATTTATTATATGAGAATAATTTAATAAATGCTCCTTTAACTAATAGTACTAAAAATAATAACAACAACAACAACAATAGGTAGTCCCATCAACCCCTGGGGGTCAATATTGACCACTTTGGAGAACCCTAGTTTAGAATAACTGAAAAGTAACCCAGGAGTAATTGCAATAACATTTTATTATTGTATAAAGAAATCAATAACTTATGAGTGAATATATAAAATACAGAAGTATATTGCAATTATATCTCTACCCAACAAAAAATAGAATCATAAAAAAGAAAAGAAAAGAATTCCCATAATTTAATAATAACAATGGTGGGAAGGTAATGTTAAGTAAATGTTATGTTAAGTAAATCACTTGGGGGAAAAGACAGAAAGTTCTTCATTTTTGCTACCTATGCCCTCTTTCATACAGCTATTTGATTCATCCGGCTACAGCACAAACTTCTCACACTATAGCAATATGTTATTCCTGACTCCCCCCCAGTATCCCCAGACACAGTGGTAATGAAACCTGGAATTATGTGGGAGTCAGTCAATAATTAGGATGATGTCACCCTGTAGAGAGTATAGAGGATGGCCTTGATGGAGAGAGGAAAGATCCATTACCAAGGCAACCATAAAATAAACATGGCTTAAGCCTATGCAAAGATAGAGATGTACAAAAATGCCTAAAACAGGCACCTGCCTAATTCACATGGAGATTAAAGAGAGAGGAGGGGCAGCACATTGAGACTTCCAAAGCCATTCTAATACAAGTAATTGTAGGCCTATGCAATGTCTGTCTCTTGATCTGGACTACCCTGTAACACAACTGAACTGCGCAAGTTTGACTGAAATTCTACTTTCTCTGTTTCCCTGACTTAAAGCATGCATTTGTTTGTTTAACCATTTCTGCATAGTTTCTCTAAGGTCATCTCTGTGGCTCATTACAGGTGGATTGGGACAGGCTGTATGCATAGTAGTTTAGGATCATACTGATTAATTAACAACAAACTCAGCTAGTGCTCTTGACTAATTAGCCAAAGTACTGGTCTCCAAACTGAAGATTATGTAAAAACCTTTCTAAGAATATTTGAGAGAAGAGCCTTAGCTGCTCGGCAGCTCAGGAATATTAAGGTCTACAGGAACATTTACCATATGACAGCAGAATGCACTAGTTTCCAAGATGCTGGCATTACTGCAAATCACAAAAATGCTTTTGAGAACCTCAGACTATCATCTAACTAGGACATTTGGTGGGAAAAGAAAAATTATCCAACCTTTGAGGGATAAAATATAATCATTGGTAGACTGGCCATGGCCTCAGATAGGTTTTTCTTTGTTCAGCAAGCCAGCTCCACTTATGGATTCGTTGAAAAAGACTAGTCCTAATAGAATGAACTAGATAAAAGTGGTGGAAGTGGTATTCTTTGACCTGCACGTTGGGTTACAACATCTTCTTGAGCAAATATACCTTACCAACTCAATAGGGATACATCTAATACAGGAGGAAGGCAGGAAGATGGCAACAAGGCAGCAACGTTTATAACGAGCCTGTCCCTAAAATCTTCTCAACTACTTTCTGTTCCATTTTACTGTCCTATTTTCACATCACGTTATCCTCCCTTACTTTCATTTTTTAAACTATTTTTACTACTGTCATTATTGGTTCGTCCCTCTACAGAGAGAATATTCATATTACTACTATGGGGAAAAGGAAGAAAGACAGAGTACATCTGCAACACAGGCTTCATCCAAGCCTATGAAATAATAGAAAGGTGACAGATGTATGACAAGCAAGCAAGCCTCTCCTGTAGGTAACATCACTCCACTTTGTCTGTCTGATAGGTATGATTCTCTAGAGCAGGACCAATGTTCCTTCCCCTCAGGCTGTGGTCGCTTTCTCAGTGGCCATATGGCTCACACAAGATGGGGATGAAGATTTAAATCTTGAACCTTTAAAAAGAGTAAATATGCTTTACACATAAGAGTAAATTATGTGACAAGTCTCTTGTTGGCACAAACTGTTCTTTCAATCTTTGACCTGCTGACTACGGTTAAAAATAAAGTAGATTCTTTAAAAGAGTCTCTTGCAAAATTCATTGAGAGCCAACCCAACAAAATTATCCATTCTGCCAAAAGCAAATGATTTGTGCATGAAATGTCCCTTACCAACAGAGGAAAGGAGGTCCCCATCTCTGAACTTAGCCTGCAAAAGGGAAATAAGAGAAAAGAACAGAGAAGGCTCAGCAATCGCACACAGAAGAGCGAGAGGCAAACTCAAAAGGGCCAGAAGCTTGAAAAAGGAAAAAGTCTCCTACAAACTAATCAGATAACTTTGCACATGTTAAACAATGTAACTGGAGGCAGATGGGTCTCTAAAAAAGCTGCCATCCAGTCTTTAAGCGTGCTGTTACACTGCAAAAGACAACTGATTGAAGGTGGAATGGCTTCTGTAGTCAAGTCTTGCTAACATTTGGACAACCTACAGTCTCCAGCATGCTGTTTAAGATGAAACCCTACCTGAGCATCTTTTCCAGTTTGCATTTTCCACTCAGAGGAAATCAGCCCACTTCTAACTCAATTCAGCCAAGAGTGTGCTGGCTTATTACTATTATTATTAATTAAATTTATATGCTGCCTGACTCCCAGTGACTCTTGGTGGTACAACATACAAATGTAACACTTCCCACTTAGATAATTTCAAGGATGACTTATCAACAAAGCCCTTATGAAGGAGAAATCTAAGCAAACAAGCTGCTCAGTCAACAGTAATATAGCCATCTAACAAACACCTGGAAGGAACTTTGATTACGTCTTTTAATGCCCTGTCAGACTTATAACAGGCTGACATCACCAAAAGGCTATATGTTCTGGGAGATTCATTAGTGACAACCTGTAAAATGGCCAGACCCAGGACAAAAATGGTTACTCTGGGGAAACCACCTGATTATCTGTGATTAAGTCCCTTACTGGTCATCTTAGGGGGAAAGGCCCCTAGTGCTGAAGAACAGCATTGAGTGGTGAGCTCCAGTTTTGGCATCACTTTTCACCTGTATTGACACAACTGGCCGTGTCCCCAAAGATTGGGGCCTGATGTTCATAGTTCCAATCTTCAAGAAGGAAAAAAGAGATTATCCCACTAATTACAAGCCAATTAGTGTGCTCAACATAATCTGTCAACTTTATGCCAGGCACCTCCATGATAAATTTGAGGACTGTCTGGAACAGGAATATCTGATAGCAGAAAAGCAGGCTGGCTTCAGAGAAGGTAGAGCCGCCTTCGACCAATGTTGTTGATAAATCAATGGCCTTCTCATTACCCCTTTTGATTACTCTGAGCTCCTCCACCATATTGTACATCTGAAAGGGAGGGAAAGAAATTGGAGGGGGATGTGGTGGTAAAAGGTATCCCACCACACACGTCAACTGCATTCACTACCAACCCTATGAGATGCCCTCCACCTGCCCATATATGTGAACTGCTTAAAGTGCCCTTGTAGGAAAACATTCACAGCAAGCTGAACTGGCCCTGAGTGGTGAAAGGGGGAAGAATCAGTCAGGAACCAGTGGCCCAGTGAATCAAATTGTTTATATTCACTGATCATATTTCAAAGATTGTATAGCGAGCATGCTGACCTAGTAGGAAGGGATAAATAATGAGGAGGCCACCCAGATGGGCTTATCAAAAACATTCCAATGTCATGCTGTAATTTACACTGTGTCTGCCTTTTTCTTTGCCTTGTCCCTGAAATATAATAGGCCAAAAATGAATAAGCTGGGGTTCTGCTTTTTCTCAGGACTGCTCAGCAAGCTGCTAATGCTTTGACGTGTGCCTGATGTACACTGTAGTTGTTTGCATGCTTAATAAATTTCTGTTGTATCTTCAAAGTGATTTGACTGTGTTAGGTGAGCCAGGTTCTTACGACAGTTCCTACAATATTTGACTGAAAAATATTCAACTAATAACGTGGTATCACTATATGCTGCCTTTGTGGATCTTAAGGCAGCCTTTGATTCCATCTAGGACCAAGCTATGGAAGAAGCTGGAAGCCTCAATGACTGATTGTTGGCTTCTTTATCTAATACGAACCAGGCACACCAACATGGCCCTCAAAGTTAGATGTACCATGCAAGGGTTTCTTACAAATTCAGTTAAAACTCAAAAGGGGGTCAGAGAAAAATGCATTTTGCCCCTCTTCCCCCTTTTACATTTTTACATTAATGGCATGGTAAGAAGTGTATTTGATTCAAATTTCCATCCCTCTAAGTTGAGGGATTACAGCATCACCATGTTGCTTTATGCAGACAATGACATAGCTCTATCTAGGATACTATTAGGCCTTAAAAGAGCTTTGGGAGTACTTGCCCAATAGCGCAGTAATGATCACCTTTCAATATATTAACAAAAATCTAAGATCATGGTGTTTGCCAAGAGGTCACAGCCCAGCTCATAATAGTCACAAGAGAGAACAGGTGATCTGTTTCAAATATCTAGGATTAGTTCTGCGTAACACAGGCTTGAGGAAAGCTCACTGTGAATATGCCACAGGTTTTGTGCTGCAGCATATAAGATCTGCACATTTTGACAGTTCAAGCTCCTGCTATATAGGTGCATTTTATGTAGTTTTAGGTATTGTCATATGTAATCTTAGATATTATCACATTTAGAATCTAGACTAAGACTACTTTTCTTTGACTTTACTTATGTGTCTTAGGCCCCCATATATAGATATTTCAACTGGAAATGAATTTTTATCTACTAGCTTTTTAAGCTAGACTATTATAGATGGTTATAGACCACCTATGGACATATTTCTTGTATGGGTCTGAGACTGCAGTAAAGTCTGACTGACTGCAATCCAATACAATCCTGGCTGAAGAGATTGATGGAATACAATCTCATCTGAAAATTCTCAGTTGAATCATTCTCAGCTGAAAATTAAAACCAGCTAAATGGGCTTATTCTTGAATCATACTCTGCTCCAGAGATTGTTTTTCATGGAGGACATAAACCACTGACCAATGGTATCTGGCACTACAACCATTGATTTTTATAATGTGCCTCTATGAAGAGCAAATTCAGAACAATGGGGGAAGAATGTGCCATTGAAGACACATAAGACCTCCCTTAAACCCACTCATTATGCCACAAACAGCACAGAAGCCAGTTGAAGGCAGTGATAATGAATGACTAAAAAGCTGTCCCTGAGGTTGAAAGATTGTGCAGAAGCACCAGGCAGAGTATTGACTCAGTAGGAAGGAGTAAAGAAAATTTCAAAGGAGCGTGTTGATTATGGCTGAGTTTGTTGGGAAAGAGCACTAACTCTCAGCAGACAATATGTCCTTGAAACCGCTGTTTAAGATGTTTCTCTTCAGCCCGAAGATAAGGCCTCACTTCTTTTGGATTTTGAGTGGATTCCCTCAAGTGGCAGATATGATTGGAACACTGCTGCTCAAGTTTTCAGTTTCCTCTTGCTAGATTTTATTAAAGCACAGGCAGCACAGAAATTTATTCTTCATCTTTCACAAAGTCCAAAGCTGGTAAACTACTTTGACTCTTACCACAAGAGTCCGAGCTACAGAAGTGATCTCTGACTCCACTAGCAACGCTGGTAACATTCATGTTATCCTTACTGCATACATTTATATACTTTATACACTAAATCACTATTCTACTTTGCTTGACTTTATTAATGTTATTATGTTTGGGGCATATTAGCTGATATAATGTATAATTTTATTGTTATAAACTGCTTTAAACTAAGCATATAAAGCTGACAAAGGGAATCTCCCTCTTCAAATAAAGAAACAACTTTAGACTATTTTATCAGTTCCTAAAGGTTGGAAATCATGTATAAATACACACATGCAAATGTTTATGTGTGTATGTACATGCATGTGCAATAAAGTTTTTGTTAAAATTATATTCATCATCGTTTTGGATAAGAGATACAGAAAACTGTCATACATAAACTCTAAGCAAATGTAGTTGAAGAATATCTTTTTATATCTTAAACTTGTAGTGAGGTGCATTATTGAATATATCCCAAACTATGCTTATTGAAGAGCGGAGATAGATTTTTTAAATAATCATTTCTTTGGACAGTTTATGCATATGAATAGTATTAATTGTCTTGTAGGCTATAATTGAGATACGTCTTTTATCTAAGGATTTCCAAGATTAATGTCACTGGTTGTTCAGTTTTATACTTCAAACAGATATTTAGTGAGGTTTCTCTAAGAGAAGGAGGAATGCCTACCCTGAACCTGTAATGGGGCTTGTATAAAACAAGCTAAAATTCTTAAATAAAATTGCAGAGACTTCACTTTCCTCTGTCCCTGTGATGCTGTATAGGATATAACAACTGGTAGATCACAGAGGGATAGAGATAGAGATAGAAGAGACCTCACAGGTTACCTAGTGTGAACTCTGGTACTGTAAGAAATCTTCACCATAGAAAATACTGTATATTAGAGAAACAGACAAAATATGTAAGGAGGACAGTCAGGCAGAATTATGGTAAACCCTCTCAAATGTGTAGCGGAATAATTAAGGGTGTGGTTTGGAGATGGGCATCCACAGAAAGGTTATAAAAGTCAAGATGGTGGCTGCAACTGAGCAATTGAAGCCCCACCTCTTTTTCAGAGTGTTAGAACACACATAAAAAGGGCTTTTGGGGGCTTTGATTGCATGGCTGTGGCCACCATCTTGACTTTTATGACCCCTCTGGGGAGGCCCTGGTTGTATTATACCTAAAAACATCACTTACATTTTCCTCCCCATGTTCCTTGAAGACACAGGCTACTCTGCTGAGGAACAGTGACATGTCAGTGGGGACAAATAGGCCCATAGGGAAGTAAGAACGACCTGCAATGTTTCAGTGGTTCAGCTATCAGGTTTGCATAGACCGCTGTGTCAGTCTGGAGGGAAAGCAGAGGAAGAAGGAACTCCCTATGAACAAAGGAAGCAGAATCACTCCTCATGTGTGAATGAATGTCTTATGGCCTGAGCTTTCTTGGAACTGATTGGTTCCTTTGATTCTTGTCTGAAGAGAGGTATACAGGTAGTCCTTGCTAATTGGGACTGGCAACTCTGTTGCTAAGTGAAGCTGTTGTTAAGCAAATCACATGACTGTGACTCGTGACCTCCTGCTGGCTTCCCCATTGACCAAGCTTGTCGGAAGCCGGCTGGGAAGCTCGCAAATGGTGATTACATGATCATGGGATGCTGCAACCACCATAAATGCATGATGGTTGCCAAGCGCCCAAATTGCGATCATATGACCGCAGGGTTGCTGCAATGGTAGTAAGTGCAAGTACCAGTCGTAAGTCACTTTTTTCAGCACAGTCGTAACTTTGAACAGTTGCTAAATGAATGGTCATTAAGTAAGGACTACCTGCATATATGTTAGGGGTATGCACTGGAGTTGGCTGAAGCTGAATTCTTCAGTATAATATGGAAAAGGTTTTAATTTACCCATTGTGAAGTGGATATTCTCCTATTCTGAATATGAGTCTCCTCCTTGATCTGTTTCTCTACTCATCTTTAACAGTTTGTGATGATGTTTTAGAAGCTTGTTAGCCTGTCAATCAGCTTAATAATGGATTTAGTTTACAGAAACGACCACTAATCTCATATCTTACACTTTTACCTCAAGCCTGACAATCAGCTACCTACCTCCACATTTAGAAAGCACCATTATCTTCCTCTTGTACACACACACACACATTAACCATGTATCCAAAATCTGGTACAAATATGTCTCAACCTAGGGGATACCATCACTGACGTATATGCAAATATGAACAATTCATCTATTCTTAAATTTCATCCAGTTTTGTCTCCAAGTATGAAAGTTACAGGCAGTTAAAAGAGATAACTCAAAATCCTCCACACCAATTTGTGGTTAAACATCATGTAGTTTGCCTCTTCTGAAATTTCTGGCTTTCTTGTGCATTTCATCTCTTACAGCCATCGGTATTTTTTCCATACAAATTTGGGAAGGCAGAGATTGGTCTTTCTATGGAATGGCTTGGCTGAGTTATCCCAAATGTTTTGGAGTAAATCAGCTAAATTTGGGAGATCCAGAGGTGTACTGATTCATTTCTGCATACCCTAATCTATACAGGTTTTAATTTTATGCAGGTATGTGGGTTTAGAGGTGTTGGGTGTAAATGAATAGTTAAGAGGTTGAGGAGAAATGCAATACAAAAGGTTCAGAGAGTGATAAATACCTACTTTACAGGGGCCATTCACAAGACAGTTGTTAGGTGTGATATTCTGGCATTAGTGAGCTAATTAACACATGTAGTATGATAAGATCCCTTTGACTCTGGAAATAGAAAGGAATCTCTTCCTGAATTTTATCTCAGCTGTTTCATGCTATCATTATCCTTTGCTTTTATTTATTTACTTTGCTCAGAAATGCTACCCTAAGGTCCAGGATAAAGTGCAAATACTACCTACTCTTGTAACTATTAACCTATTAATTGTAAATATTAACTATTAACCATATACTGCAGATATTAATACTTTATTTTTGTTAAATTTAGACACAACCATTCTTAGACACATAGCTTAATTAAGTGAAGTAAGATTGCTCAGGAAACAATTGCTCTAGCGAGCAAATCCTGACCAGATTCGAACTAAAGCCCAGCCACTAAGAAAGGAGGGAGTCCTCAATATACTCAGAGTGAACCCTGCAGTTTGTCAAAGTACATAAATTCATAGGGTTGGAAGAGATCTTGGGGAACTTTTAGTTCAACGCCCTGCCCAGTGCAGGAGTCCTCAGACCATGCTGGACAAATGGCTGTCCAGTCTTTTCTTGAAAGCCTCCAGTGATGGAGCACCCACCACTTCAGGAGGCAGGCTCTTCCATTGTTTAATAGCCCTCACAGTCAGGAAATTCTTCCTTAGTTCAAGTTTGTATCTCTCCCTGTAGAGCTTCTACCCATTGGTTCTTGTCTTACTGTCAGGTGCTAGGGAGAATAAATCTCCTTCCTCTTTCTTGTGACATCCCTTCACAAAAACACTGTTAACAAAAGCACCTGTGGCTCTACAAAAATAAGAATTACAGCCCAGTGAGGACAAGGATTCTCAGTAAAACTTCAGTATTGAGGGAAGAGAAGAAAAAACCAAAATATCCAAGATAAATGGCAGTTCCAATAGAAGAGAAGCAGGGATTAACACCAGACAAACAATCAAGGAGAAAACAGTACCCTAATCAAGGAACTACCAGGGAGAAAACCATACCCCCATCAATCCTGGTAGGGCAAGCTAGTGTATCTAAACAGGGATTAAGAAACCCTTAATCCACCCAGACAAAAAATAGCTGGATAAATATACTGCAACATATTCTTATTTTATAATAATGAAATCCTGCAGGTTATATTTATGCAGCTTTTTTTTTTCCTGCTTGGGTTAAGGGTTGACTTCTTAATTTCTTCCTCGCATTAATATTACCTAATTGGGTAATGAAACATCTGCAAGCAAACAACCATGCTCAGAGAGCACCGAGGACTCCACATAAGTGGCAGTTTCATGCTTCACTTGGACAGAACGGATGGGCAGAATCCTGAACCAGGACACTTCAGAAAAGAAGGGTCATATCAAGAATATTTTATTCCTCATGCGAGGAAGAAATTAAGAAGTCAACCCTTAACCTAAGCAGGAAAAAAAAAAGCTGCATAAATATAACCTGCAGGATTTCATTATTATAAAATAAAAATGTGTTGCAGTATATTTATCCAGCTATTTTTTGTCTGGGTGGATTAAGGGTTTCTCTTGACTTCTTCCTCTCATGTAGAATAAAAGACTTTTCTCCCCATCCTAGCAATCAAGACCCTAGGTTTCCACTAACATTATAAGTCGTTTAATATATGGATTTTTTTTTTAAAAAAAAAATCTTATTGCACATTCTTCTCTTGCACCAGCCATCAAAGTTTCATATGACTCACAAGAAGTAATATCTGAGGAGTTTGGATTTGCTTTATATAGTTCTGTACAGAAGGAGGCACATTAAAATGCTGTGTTAAAAATAAAATACAGCTATTGAACAGCAACAAAACATGAGGAATTAGTACTGAAAATAGAATGTGAGAAATTACTTAAACTAAATAGCCTTATTTACATGAATAGTGATGCTCAAATGAAGGCTTTAATTTGTTTCAACTTCTAAGTGTAACATTTGTTTCTATCCCTGGTAGAAAAACTCTCTTGCCTTCTCTCTCCTTAATAACAAGGTCAGACAACGGAGCTTAGACTAGGCCTGCAATCACACGTTGCTGAGGACATCTTCAAAACTAGGTTGTCAGCCTGTATTTCCTGAAGCCTTGCTGTAATCTGCCTCTCAGTTTCTCAAGTGTTCTTCCCCCTCCCCCCACTTCGAAAGAAGCATCTCTTTTTTCTTGGCTTGAACATTTCTTCTGAATTTATCTAGGTAGGGTTGACAAGATTACTTAATACAGCTAGAGGTGTGAAGGGCGCTCCTGCTAGCATAGGTGTTTTCTGTTACCATCTTTCTGAAGTTCCTGGGCTGTCCAAGCTGAAAAAGCCCAAAGAAAGGATATGATATTCATGATATTCCCCTTTGGGATTAAACTGAAGCACTGAATGTCAGGACAGCTTCAGACCATTGAAGAGAAGATAGTACAGTAACAGACAAGGTATCCAGGCAGCCACTTCATAATTAACTAAGTGCAACTCCACTCCTGAGAATTTCTCTTCTTTGTAGTAAATTTCAACAGCAAATTCTCTTTCATGAATGGAAACTAGAAAGACAAGATGCAGATTCCCCACCCCCACCCCCCGGCATGGCATGGCATCTAAGCTGAGGTTTGTAAATGCTTGCCGGGCTGATAGCCCCATCTACCTACTTATTTACCACCAGCTTTGAGCAATTTCTCAGTGGTTTACAATCGTATAATATCTACACATAAAAGCAGCTATACATACAGAAATAAGAGCCATGGTGTTACATAATCCCATAACCATTAGATCTGAAATGCCCTGCAGAAGAGTTCTGTTTTCAGAGCCCTTCTAAATGATGCAAATGAGGTGAAACCAAAATCTCTGAGAGGAGGCTGTTCCATAAGATGAGGTCCAGCACATAAAGCACTGCTGTCATGGCTGTGGAGTACCCAAAGCTTTCCCACCTGGGATAATTGTATTGATAGGTGGGTTCTGTCTGGAGAAGGTGGTCCTAGGAGTCAACTTGTGTAAGGTTTTAAAACGGCACTTTGAATTGTACTCAGAAACCTACTGGAAACCTACTGGAAACCCATGCAGCATCCACAGCACAGCTCTTATAAAACTGTAGTGACTCTCACCTGCCTGCATGCAATCCACTGCATTCAGCATCAATTGCAGTTTCTGGATGGTCTTCAAAGACAGCCCCATGGAAAGCAAATTGATGAGGTGACCGGTAAGTTCCTGCTCCAGATAGGGCAGTAACTGGTTCCTGCTCCAGACAGGACTATGACTAGTACGTTAGCTAAAGCTTGGCAAATGCTCTCCCCATATAAGATCCAGGAAAAGTCATCTACCAGAGCATCCATGTCTTTTCTGTCCCACCTCCAGCCCTGAACCTTGACTGAAAAAGGTTCAAGTGATCCCCTTCTTCTAGGGCACTCTGTAACTTAGAGCTACATCTTGGAGATAGTGGTCTAAAACAGCTAGGTTCAGGGAAGGTGTCTTAAGAAGGAGTCACACCACCACTTCCTTCTGGGTGCAGCTGACTACTTCTCTGATCCAGTTACTCATACCACCCTGCCCCATGAAGCAACCAGGAGGGGCATAGGTCCAATTCACAGGTGGCAGAGCTTATGGCAGAGCATACCCTTGCCACAACATTCATTGAGGCCAAAATGAGTTCCAGATCACTGTACAGGGTAGTGATCACTTCAGAGGAAGGGAATTACCTGGACACTTTTCAAACGCTGTCCATGCAGAGTCTTGGGTGATTAGAAGTCTATTGCTATTAGGTCCTTATCAAGAAGTCCTAATGAGAGAAAGAGAGTGTACTGGTATGTGGGAAAGACTTTGAGAGATGGGGCAAAGAGATACTGCCTAGGGAATGGTCAGATAATAGACAGCATAGCCAGCAACTGGATAGTGGATGGGGCAAGAGGCTCAAAAGGGACCCTCTCTAGTTCTCAGGCTGTAAAGGAGATGGTGGGAGAACTGAACTTTCAGACTTGCAAGAATGTTAATGTAGCTTTACAAATAAAGTAGAATTAGCTTATCTGGTCATGTTTTCTGCCTGGTCTACCTGATAAGGCTGGCAAACGAGGGAGGGAGGGAGGGAGGGAGGGAGGGCGGAAGGAAGGAAAGAAGGAAGGAAGGAAGGAAGGAAGGAAGGAAGGAAGGAAGGAAGGAAGGAAGGAAGGAAGGAAGGAAGGAAGGAAGGAAGGGTATTTTCATATTTTTTGTAAAGTTATTTGGAATTATTTAGGAAAAAAACCCAAATAATTATTGCAGCTTATGTTCCATTGGTAGACAGAACTGGACAAAATCAGGAATTGCAATTATGGAAATGCAAAGAACACTACATTAGATACTACTAGATGACATTAATGGTTGGTCCATTAATGGAAAGAGTTGGATATGAGCTGCCCCTGTTTCCAAAGTTTGTTTGCTAATTTCTTTTAAAATATGAAAAGTAGAAATATTTGTTTTGAATATTTAGTTATACCAGACCAATAAGTAATATCAATTTCAGCTGTGATCAATAGCTCTGTCAGCCCATGGGGACAGTCCACTCAGGGAGTTAGACTGGAAATAGACTTTATTAATGTAGGCTATAGAAACAGAATCTTACTTATAACCCAGGGAATTAGGGCAGAGCCAGTTTGAGTTTGTTTTTTTTTTACTTTCCTCATTTTCTGGGTTTAAAGCATGTTTTTGTAACTCTTGCTGCATAGTTTTTCCAAGGGTATCTTTGTGGCTTTCTATAAATGCTGCCTACAGAGGATGAAATTAATAAACTATGTTTCTCATATATATACAATCCTAGGTTGTATTCCTGGCATATTCAGGCAAGACTGGGGAGGACTTTACCCGAAACTTTATGAACCCATTGCCAGTCCATGTGGAAATCAGGTCTACAGGTCTTATTAATGGCACGGCTCATTAATAAGACTTACTATACTTTTTATGGAAGCATCTTGTAAAACAAGGGCTCTGGTTTTCTAATTTGATGGACATC
This sequence comes from Python bivittatus, assembly GCF_059951505.1. Taxonomy (NCBI): domain Eukaryota; kingdom Metazoa; phylum Chordata; class Lepidosauria; order Squamata; family Pythonidae; genus Python; species Python bivittatus. The sequence goes on along the minus strand of NW_028277030.1, from coordinate 65,955,482 downwards.
CCTCAAAAATTAAGTAATATTATATTAATATTGTGTGAATATTTCAGCCATGTGACAGGGACCAGCAAATGTGTCTACTCAATGAAAATTATCTATCCTATTAGGTCTCAATGTAAGGGGACAGGCTCTAGCTATAAGTTCAGCCCATGTACTTGTGTAATTCACATATATTTCACAGGCATATGAGAAATATCAATGTATGCCATCCTCTCACTCCATGTCTATATGATGGAGAGAAAGAAAGAGAGAGCGAGAGCGAGAGATCTATAATGCAGTAACATGATATTGTATTTAATTCCTTTAAATCAAAGTTATGATTTAATATTTGCTGGCTTATCCTCACTGACCTATATGTTCTCTAATACATGGAAGTATTTGTGCAAATATACCTCTTTTCTGTTACATCATGTTCTATTTTCCAAGAATCACTTTTACATATGATTTTTTTGGGGTAACTGACATTGGCCAGGATATTCACAAGGTTGTTTAATACGGGAAAATACTCTTTAATAGTATTTAACTGCTCTGATTTTCACCACTCAGTGCAATGTTTTTTCTAGTTTACAGTATGGAGATCTTTCAGGAAAAATAGGTGATTAATTTAAGATCACAGTTCTGCTTCCATAAACATGCTCTGCTAAACATGAAATGATTATGCTTTAATGGTCTTACAGTTATTATTATGGCAGGCGAAGAATCAAATGTTAAAAATATATTGCCTGCTTTTTTTTAGGGTATATATGAGAGATATGTATTTTCTTCTACTAAAACTTCAATTTCAAATTCAAAAATATTATGAATTTGGGATTAGGCTTTCCCATATTTGTTCCTGTGCAGATTTGTCTTCTATACCTGCAAAGAAAAATTAACTTGCACTAGATCAAAAATGGGATAATGAATCTACAGAAAGCAGAGTGACTTTACAGAAGCTCATTTGATGTACAGTATTTCAGTTTTCCTTGGTTCTTAGAGAACTCACGTAGCATTAATTAAAATCTGTTCACTTCTAAGGCACAATTTACACAATTATTTTGCTTTTCCCCAGGGAGTCCTCCTTGCAATGAGAAATTCTTACTGATTTTTTAAAAAATCACTGATTTATTTATGAATTTAAATATTCACACATTAATGCTTTCCTATTGAGCATATAAATAAACCATATAAATAAAATGAATAAATAAAGTTCTGGATAAAGAAGAAAACACTAGAACAAGCATACATAGAACTAAGTACTAGTTTAATTCTAAAGTTGTGGCACTATTCCAATTACTACAGAATAAGTCTTGTTGCTCCATCAAAGGGCAAAACTGCAGATTTTCCATACTTCTGCAGTTTTTAATGAACGGATGGTGGCTTCAAACGGTTTGCTCAATCATACGGCTTGCATTTATCCATAAATGCTGCTCAAAATACATACTTAGAAATTCTGATGCCTGCATCCAAAACTATTGTTTACAAACACTCTGTAGAACACTGCATTATTTTGTATCCTCTAACAATGATGCTTTAAAAATGATATGTGGTTCCAGAAGGAAAGTAAGTGCTATAAACTAAACATACCTAAAAAGAGTATTGCAATTTTTGGTATTCTCTTGGGTTGAGATACCTCATATAAAAAGGGGAATGAAAGAAGAGATAATGGGATACTTACTGCAAAAAAGATTTGTAGAGAACTGTGAGCCACTTCTATATATTGATATTCAAGAACGCACCCTGACACAGTGATGTAGCGATGGTCTTCTGGGGCCCAATCTGGGGCTGGAGTCACAGATGTCACTGTACAGCCTGGCCCATTTTCCATCCACCAAGACCGGTGCATTGAAATATTGAAGGTCAGAATAAGATCTGTTTCCTGTCAAAGGAAAAAGACAATAAATCATGGGTGGAAGTCCGGTTTGCTGCTTGATTAACAGAATGATGGCTTTATTTCTTTTTTAAAAGAACAGAGTTTTAAAAAACACTTATTTAAAATGGCCTCCAGCTTTAAAATTAAAATTTGCAACTGGACTTGTAATTTGTGATACAAAATTTCAGTAGTTATGATCTCATTCAGCTTCCCCCCCCCCCAAAAAAAGAGATGATGCTGTCTCCTGTATATCCAGTGACAACAAAGCCTACCGACAGAAGGCCACCATCAGCTGAAAGTAACAACCTGTGAAAAGGAACCTGCACAAGTGTTCAGTCAAGCAAGAAAACAAAACCTTTTCTTTGAAATGGCTTCTCAGAATCCAATCATTCCCACAGATTGTTCTTACAGTTCCATTAATGTTTATTATCGATATTGAGCTACCTAATGAAGATTTTGAAATAAAAGATACTAAGGAAGAGGACCTTGGTACAGTAGAAGGCAAAACCTCTGTGGTTACCTAATGAAAACTTCAAGTGGTCAAGCTCTCTCATGTCCAACTGGTCACTGGTTTTGGAAGGAGACAGAAGAAAAAAAGGAGCTCTTACCACAACCACCAGCAAACAATTGTTGCTGCCAGTTCTACAGATCACATTTTAGGACATTCATATAATCTGGATGCCCTCAAGATGTATAGACCAACTCCCATAAGACTTAGTTAGGGCTATGCTGGCTGGGGAATTCTGGGAGTTGAAGTTCAAGCATCTGGAGGGTGCTCAGCTTGGGGAAGATTGATAAATAGTATGGTTACAGCTTAACTTCTGCTTATTACTGAAAAAAAAAACAAGACCAAAATCCTGCTATCAAAGTACTAAAAATACTTTATTTCATTATTGCTCATACGTTCTACTGTATTTTGGAGTGTTAATAATTTTTAAAGAGAAAATTCCTATATTATCTGTACATGGACTGTGCATACAACTGACTAAACTTATTTAAATGGACTCTAAACACATCTGCAGTAACAAGAGAGCTCTCTCTCCAATCCTTTTCTTAAGTAGCTGCTTGTTTTCTATTTAACTTCTGTGTTTCAAAGAATGCTCAAAGAAACAGCTGCCTATAACTTGTAGATCTTAGCAGGTAATATTGAAACATCTTGGACATTTCAGTATTGTGCTCGTCTTTATGTCCATATTTTGGATGAATTTATACTCCCAACACAACCAACAGTTATTTCTACTTTGGGACAAGTACTATATTTGTGCAAGTTCTGTTTATTGCCTCTGAACACAATGATTGGCAATTCCTGGTGATATCTACAACTATTCATGAAGGATAATTTGTTAAAGGAATTTAGCACACAAGGCAAGAATGGAATCTCCTAAAAATCTATGTCGCTTCACATTCTTTTTGTGTGAAAAAAATAACACAGCAGAGGTCAACAATGGGTTTACATCACAGGAAGAATTAATTTCTTAGAGACACTGATGTCAGTAAGTTAATCTCCCTTTAAAAAAATGATTGTCTTCTCATGTTAGGGTGATCAAGCAAGACTTATACCTAAACTTCAGTTAGCACATCCAAATGATATAATTTGGTGAAAAAAAGGTATTCATTCCCTTCTGGATTTTCTGATTGTTTGCATATCTTTGACACTGAATATTAATACTAAGACCCTCAGAACCCTAGAGCCTCCCTTGCCTTTGCTAAAGTCAGTGTACATAATTCCACCTTCAAAAAAGGCAGTGGGTGAAAATAGGATTCATGGGAAAAATAGCCAGGGGGAAGCCATTGCTCACAAAGGCAACCATTGATGGTCATCTCAGGTCTGCCAAACGTCTGGAGGAATGTTCTCTGGACAGATGAGTCAAAAGTAAAATACTAGGACTAAATGAATGTTGTTACGTCTGATGGAAGTGAACCATTACATTCCACAATAAGAACCTCATATTAACTGTGGAGCATGAAGGTGGTAATGTCATGGTTTGGGGATATTTTGTTGATGGCTTACTTGCCATCACTAAAGTAAGCAGAAATTTTTCTTTCAGGCCATCTGTCCATTAGCACAAACTGATGTGTGTCATGTTTTGGAGCGGCCAAGTGAATGTCAGACTTAAACCACATGCACATGCTGTGGCAGGACCTGATTATGCTAGGAAACCCTCAGATATTACTGAGGTCACCATGAAGGAATGAACCAAAATGCCTACACAGGGACATAGGAGGCTGATCACCAAATGCAGGAAGCATTTGGTTGCAGTTATTGCCACTAACATTACTCAACTGAAGAGGATGATTCCTTTTTTACACTGGTGCCTCACACTTATTGGATTATTTTGCTTATGAAATAAATGAAACAAGCACCAAAAGCTGGTGTTATTTTTTTCATTCAGATTCTTTTTATTTATTAATACCACCCACCTGAAGCTCTGATAAGATACAGTACAAAGTTATACAAAGTTTCTTAAGAAATTACAACAGTCATCCAGTAAGGTCCTCTTAATAACTTATAACTGACTGAAGAATAAGAATATTAATAAAAGGAACCATTTTATTAATAAGAATATTAATAAAAGGAATCATACTATCACAGTGAAGAGATGCAAAGTTGAATACAGGTAGTCCTTGTTTAGTGACCACAATTGGGACTGGCAATTTGGTCATTAAGTGAAGCAGTCACTAAGTGAAACTGCAACTGTGCTTATGATCTTACATCTGCTTTCCTTTGCTTTACAGACCTGCGAAGGCTGTAAATATGAAGATTGGTCATAAAGTTACTTATTCATCGCTGTTGGAACTGCGAATGATCGCTAAATGAAGGAGTTGCTAAATGAGGACTACCTGAACTCAGAAGATCTGCATTGGGACTAAAGTGTGTCTCTCTCTGTGTGTGAATAATTTAGAGTTAGAGGTGAATTTTAATGTGGTCATTTTTGCAGGTGACACCAGCTTATTCAGGATTATCCCATCAAATTGTTGAATGGGCAATGAACAGACAAAGTAGTTCACTATAAATGTAAAAATAGAACACTGGACTTTTGGAGTTAAATATTCCAGCTATATATATTCTGTAGTAAGATCAGAACTGACTAATCAGAAAAGAGACCTTGAGGTCATAACAGAGAAGGTGATAAAAACTCCAATCCATTGCATGCTAGGTATCATTAGAAAAGAGAGGAGAAGTAAAACTGTCATATCATACTGGTGTGGTGACTGTACTTTGGCTATGATGTGGTGTTCTGATTACTGCATTTCAAAAAAGATAATGTAGGGCTAGAAAAGATGAAAGTGCAGGAAAAGTGATCAAAAGGGAAAAGCAACTCCCAAAGGAGAAAAGGTAACAAAATGTCAAGCTTTTAAATTTAATTTAGTTTAGTCTGGGATAGGGACAATATTTGTCATATGTTGTCTGGTGAAGTGGGTAGAAATAAGTTTTTCTTTGTTTTTCATTCTAGTTCAACCTAGTTTTGTCCAGTAAAACTGAACATTGGAAATCCAGAACAGACAAAAGAAAAATACTTCCCACAAAGCAAATAGTTAAACTATGGAATTCGTTGCCACGAGATGATGTGACAGCTTTTAAAGGGGCTTGGTTAAATTCATAAAAGTTAAGGCTATGAATACCTCTTCATTACTCTGGTTAAATACTTCCTCCAGGATCAACTTCTCAATGAAATAACAGGGGAGATTAAATGGGCTGGCCTAAACCTATTTCTAAGTTGAATCAGTGGTGGCTGTTAGCAGTAGCCTGGCTAGAAAAGAAGAGGCTGTAGTTTCAGGCCAAATGAAATGCAATGTTGGAAAAACTTTATCTGGATCTCCTTTGTGGTTGTCTCCTGAAGATAAAAGCTCCTGTTTGGGGACAGCATTGAATATGGGCTGTGGCACTGGGGGTGGGTGTCTTTTTCCTATTCTAAATTTCCTCTCCTTGTTGTTGATATGTTTCTCCCATTGGGGGAAGAAAGGATCAGCTTTAAAATCAGGAAAATGGGGTGGTGGAAAAGGGTTCAAACTTACTTCTGCTAGCCTTGTTGCTGTGACCCCATTCTTGTTCCCACTGCCCCAGCTGCTCTGACCTGTTGTTCCGTTTAGGTTGGCCCTTCCAGCACACCAAAGTCAAAGGATTGCAGTCTGATCACAGGATAATATCAAAGACCTTTTCTGTGTAGAACCCTGGATAGCAATTAGTGAGTTTACATGTCCTTAAAAGTTTTCAGCAGTTAGCCCATCATTGCAAGTATTTTCTTTATACTTGAGCTGACTTTTGCTCACTTTCAAGTTGAGATAAGCAAGCTCAGTGATGGAGAACCTTTTCTGAACAGCTCAGCTGAGCGCAAGAAAATAATAAAAAGTTCTCTGATTTGTGTCAAAATCCTCTGAAGTAATTACAGCTGAGACTAGGCAGTGAAAAGCCCACAGAGTAAGGGGGTGCAAATCATTCCACATCTAATCCATGTCAGCATGGCAAGGCATGTATTAGCCCATTCAGTCAAGTGTCCTATAAATTAGGTAACCTATCCCAAAATATTAGGGTGCTGTTATTTTATACAATTTTCTTTGTAAACTTCTTTCCCTTGCATATAAAAGCTTCTATGCTACTGTCACTGAAACACACTTATCTGTACATAACTATTACAAATACATCCGATTTGGTATGCTATCTTTTAAAACATACATGGTTTTGTATGCAGTTTTTAAGATAGGAAATATTTGATGATAAACACCATGACATGTCTGCTTGTCCCACAGATTTGGCATAAAGAAACTAAGTGCTATTGGGAAAGTTCCCAAATTGAAATATTCATTTTATATCAGTCGACTCTATCCTGATTCTACCAATGGTGATAGAATATATCTCCCATCATCCACAGCTAATGCAACTAGAGTGCATTAATAGTCTATGATATTGTTAGCAGAGTTAGGGTTAAGACTGAGGGAATGGTCTCTTGCAGTTTGAAAAGTAATTTAACATAACCTGTTAGTGAAGTTTTTCTTGCAACTTGATGAAACAAGTTCAGACTTTCTACAAAACCTTCCTGAACTATGCATAAATAGACTATATCATGAGTGTATACATATTGTGTGTGTATACATATATATAATTGTATATGAGAGCCAGTTTGGTCTAGTGGTTAAGGCACCAGGTAACTGTGAGTTCTAGTCCTGCCTTAGGCATGAAAACCGGCTGGGTGACTTTGGGCCAATCACTCTCTCTCAGCCCACAACAACAACCAGCAACAAGCTGGTTGGTCAATTCCTGTCTCAACCATGGATCAACATTCAGTTGATCTGGAAAAAAGCAGACCCCGCATCTGTGGGAAAAACACTAGGAAAAAAAAAATGATTGCATATATTGTCTATATTGTGTATATATATAAATACACACACACACACACACACACACACATATATATATATATATATAGAGAGAGAGAGAGAGAGAGAGAGAGAATAAATAAAATTTTAGAAACCACAACCACAGAGAAAACTGTGCTTTTCAACAGTTATCACAAAAATAAAACTAAGAAAATTGCTTCATTTTACCTCTCGTTATTTTTGGTTACAATCAGTCAAACTCATTTCATTCTACATGCCGCAATTAATTTAACAATGTAAAATTAATGCTTTTCTATTTGCATCTAGATTAAGCATTGGGCAATGTGTGGCACAGATTACTGGCTGAATAAGGCTGAGATTCAGGTCGATATGTGTTGCTTTTGAGAATATCTGGGGCAGGGCAAGGAAACCCCTCTTGCTATCTTCCTTAAAATCCATAAAATAAAAACCTCTTATCCTGGTATATGGAAGCGGGAATCAAGGTCTGCTGTAATGAAGTCATAAACTATTTATTGAATTCCTTGCCCACTTCATCCGCTGTTCTAGTGGGTTAACAAGGCAGAGGCCTAGCTGCTACCTGCAGAGATAAGTACAGGAAAAAGAAAAGAAATATGGGCAAGAAAAACATATTGCTCCAGAACGTTCATGAGGTCAATCCAATTCCTATATGACCGTAAGATTTAATGCAGTTCAGCAGTCTTATAGTGCAGTTGAATGCATATCTACTAAGAAATCAGTCATAAACCTAGGTAAGATATGGGATCCACTCTAAGTATTCTGATAAGCAATAGGGGTATCCAACAGCTGAGCAAAGAAAATAAGTTGCAAACAGCTCTACCTTTAAATTATATAAATTATCTACATTTATTATCTAAACAAAATCTGAAAGTACCAAGCATCCTCACTGGTTGCTTGGCTCCATGTACTTGACATCTGTGCCAGTTTATATGTGAAGTATCTTAACAACCAAGATGGCCAATTGCTCTGTGGCATGCTCCCTTTTTATAAATAATTGATTAAGAGGGAATAAATAATTGATAGAGGCTATGAGGGTATTAACAATAAAAATGTGTGCAACAAAAAGATGTAATGCATGAGTTTTTTAGCTCTGACTTAAAGCTCAGCCTTGGTCAGAGTCAAAGCTGCAAATGGAAGGTTCCTAGGAATTCTTCATAAAGAAGAACCTGTCCTTCAATTGACCATAGAATTTTGATTATGAAAAGAGGCTAGAGGAAAAAAAAACATAATAGAACTGACTGAAAGAATGGCGAGAATTTAGCACTTTCCCTTCATTGCATTAGGACAAAAAAGGAAGTTGTTTGTATCCTTCATATGAAACAACTCCCTGCCAGTGAAGTAGAATAAATGAAAGGTTGGGCAATATTGCTGGTGTTCATATCTTAGCAGATGATATTCTTATAGCTGTCTCCACAAAGGAGGAGGACCTTGACGGGATTCTGCAGGAAGTGGTTGAAACAGCCCAATGGGAGAATGTTAAATCAACCCAGATAAGATCCAGTTTATGATGAATGAAGTTAGACATCTGGGACATATACTTCCATCAAAGAGCATTAAGCCAAATGATAGTAAAGTTCAAGCTATAGTTAATTATGGCATTACAAAATAAAGAAAGGTTAACAGAGAATTTGGGGGATGGTCAGATTGAGTTGATAGCAACTGCTGCCTGATAATACCATGTTGCAATGGTCTTGGGGGTATGACAACACATTGAAATCTCTGAAAACAATAATGTGTACCGAACCTGTTTTGAAGTAGTATGATGCAGGTAAGACAATTATTATCCAAGTAGATGCATCTAAGGTTGGGTTAGGGGCTTGCTTTTACAAGAGGATGTTCATATATATTAAAAACTTTGACTGAAATAACAGAATAATACTGCAATAGAAAAAAAGTTATTATTGTGCTTGCTTCTAAGAAATTCCATCAGTATATTTAAGGAGTGTTATCAAGATACAAATGGATCATAAGCCACAAGGCAATTTCTGTAAATTTCTCTGGCAAATAGTTGGACAATTGCAATGTTTCCAGTTAGAAAAATACAATCTACAGGTAGTCCTTCAGCATGTTTCTAGTCAACAACCACTGATTGTAGGTATATTTTCTACAGCAGCATTGCCAAATATCAAATTATTAAATGACATTGTTACAGACGAGAAAGTAGCTTACTCTGTAAATTTTATATCTGAGGTAGGAGTAGATTTGTTGATGCAGCTATCATAAAAGTCAACATCTGGAATTACAGCCTTTATCTGGTGTTGTTCACTCTGGGTGGGCATGATGGAGAAAGCAACTAGAAGTTGCTCTGCAATTATATTGGTCTATGAAAACTATGATCTCCACAGGATGGTCTCTTGATGATAGGGTAAGATTACTATACCTAGTCATAAGAGGATAGAAATACTTAGCCTCCTTCATAAATCATTATCAAGGTACTCAGAGAACAAAAGCAAAAGCTTTTGTATTGGCCAAAATGACACAACATATCAATTTAATTGAATGGTGTAAGACTTGTTAAGAGCAGAGGTTGATAATGATAATGATGATGATGATGATGATGATGATTTACAGTATTTGATTTATAAGCTACCTAATCAGAAAAGCAACTCAAGACAGCATGCTAAAAAGTTAAACAAAATCAACACAAAAGAGAAATCAGAAATCAGAAAGAAAGAAAAGAAAAGAAAATCAAGTAAATGAAAAAGTATTAAAATATCACATATCTCCAGCAAGTTCACAAGTCACCCTGACCCAAGACCTGCTAAAAAAGTCAGGTTTTTCCAGCTTTCCCGAAAGAAAGCAGGGTGTGATCAAAAGGCATTGGAGGACTCCATAGAGATCACAGAGGGAGGCAAGTGATGTCACATGCTTCATGATGTCATCACACAACCCAAATTACACAA